>NW_020656077.1:9630175-9633024 GCF_003589595.1 Hyposmocoma kahamanoa
TTAATTTTACACTTGAAAACGTTACTTTTGAAAACTTAAATGTTACGGAATTCACTTTGAATCTAATTTATGTGGAACCTGGAGCCATGTCGTCTTTCCATGCATAGTCTGACACATAGTCTTATATTTTAATGTACTTTTTAAACTCAGGAAATGATAATCTTATCTAATTATATGCTCCGGAATCATATTGTAAAAACGTGTACAGTTCCCTATGAAAGGGTCGTTTCCCTTGGTTAAACGAAATCGTGGTACCATGAGTTTGGACTTGGCTCTAAGGTTAATATAATACAATGTTTAATGTAGTCTCTCTTGTCTCTCCATTATCCACTTGAGATGTTGTACTACACGCGGGGTGGGTGCCTGGAGTCCTATATCATACAGGCTAGACCTAGTTTAGGCTCCAGTCTCTCACAAATGTAACTAACTAACCTAAGTACCTTATTTTTTATTTATATTTTGTTAATTGACAGTAAGGCTGCTACCAAATGAAATGTTTGTAGTAAACTGCAAGCGTCGGCTGCAGTCAATATCAACTACAGTCCGAGAATGAAAAGCAACCACTTGACATTGTTTAGAGAATAGAGATAGAGAATATTGTTTAAAGAAATAAAGTTGTTTCAGACATAAAACACACACACGCGCGAGTGCGCACGCACTAACAAACACGCACGCCCGCCCGACCGAAGCCCGCACGCACGCCCGCCCGCCTGAGCGCACGCCCGCCCGCACGCACGCACGCATACACAGACAGATACGAAACAGATCTCTGATCTAGTTTAGATTCCAGTCTCCTACCAATTTTGTAGGGGATGCTCTTTGTAAATACATACAGATTTGAATACATTTATCATTACAACATTTAATTTTAGAATTTAAATATCTTAGGTCGAGAATACATGCAAGAACTAAACGGGTCACTACCACGGATTTTTGTCATCCAAGTACGCACAAGTTATATAATAACCTTTAGTACAAAGTTTTGTTTCACTATAGTTTTAAACCTCGCAAATGGCAAAATTTGAATACCAATCGGAATCTTATTATAGAATCGTACTCATTGCCCCTTAAATGAATTTGAGACTTAATGAAGACGACTGTTAAGTACAGCTAGTTTATTTTTATCCTCGTATTAATGTTATGTCTGTCACTATTTTTCAATTTTCTGTCAATTCTGTAGTTTCTTATTAAATACTTTGTAAAATATCGATTGCATTATACCTAGTTTCACGTTATTACGTTAACATGGTGGCAGAGTGTTAAAGATCGTAACTTTACGAAGATGGAAACGTCAAGAAACAAAAATTGAATAAATCGTTTTTCGAAGTAAGCAAAATGCAAGTTTGTATGCTCGACGGTAAGCGCTAGACGACGTGCAGGTGCAAATTGGTTATAGCTCTGAGAGCATTAGGGTTACTGGATATTGTAGGAGGAAATGTCAGCAGAGTTTTACTGCCGTCTGCCAACTAAAACGTGGCTACGTGACAAAATCATTTTTTGACATATGAAACCGCGTGGAAGAAAGACATAAGTGGAATTACGTCAAAAATGTTTATTGCTCCATTAGATACAGAAAAATGTAACCCACATCCTCTCCAGTTCTTGTAACTCTGTCTACAATATTAGCCTTTTAGGATTCGGTTTTTCCGTACCCAATGGAGCAATAAACATGTTTCACTTAACTCCACTTATGCCATTTTTCCACGAGGGGTGAGATATCGTACAAAATAATCACCAAGGTTTAGAATACTGAAATTGCTTAATGGTATTTCACCTGTGGATAGTTAGAGTAAGTTCCAATAAGTTGAACACGTTAACTATTTTTAATAGAGAATTTTGTGCTCTATCTTATGCCATTTAAAACGGATATTTGACCATTTGTCATTTAACCGCGTTTTTGTCAGTGGACGGCGTATATTATAGTCCATCATCATTACAAAACTGTCGGTTGAACGGTTTCAACCGATACTGTAAGACCTTCGAAAACTATTTCTGTATTGAGGGACGTTTTTCTGCAGAAATGATACTCAGAGGTAAACAATCGACGATAGGAACGAGTTCATCTGTTTATTCACCAATGCTAATGGATTGAAGAGAGCGCTAGTTAAGATTCCGCAATGTAAACGCATTTCGATAAAGAAAGTTTTTTAATATTTAATAAAGTTTAAAAATAAGGTTTAAAACACGGAAATTGTAAGGCATCACTTTCGAGTTACGAAGCATGCAATCGAAAATAAACAAGAAACTTTACGTTTAAAAAGGGAAAGTTCCTTAGGAAATAAAGTGAACGACCTAATACGTAACGAATATTAATCCAGCAATATAAGGTTTATATTGCACAAGTTTTTAACATTCCTGGAAATAAAACGTTTATTCTGATATAAAATTTGTTTTGCCGAACTTTCCAACGTTCTGGCCTTTCACGGGTTTCTTGGCCACATTTGACTTTTTAACGTCCTAGTGAGAATATATAAATATTCATAGACACCTCAGTGGTAGGTGTATTTATGCATGCATTACAAATTTATCATATTATCAATAATTGTAACGTTCTTATAAAAAAAACTGGCCTCAAAAGTTCGTGGAATTACATATATTTGCCAAGTTTTGTTGAAATCGGTTACCGGAAAGTGCGCGAAACCGGATTCATTCCCTAGTTTGCCACTCTTACAGGTGGAATATTTTCTTGAAATTTAAATGGGACCAATACTGTGGTATCCCCTTTCCAACAAAAAAGAATTATCAAAATCGGTTCACAAACGCCGGAGTAACATATGTACATACAAAAAAAATACAGTCCAATTGAGAACCTCCTCCTTTTTTTGAAGTAGGTTAAAAAGAAATATCAG
>NW_020656077.1:9633034-9676372 GCF_003589595.1 Hyposmocoma kahamanoa
TTGAGAACCTCCTCCTTTTTTTGAAGTAGGTTAAAAAGAAATATCAGTTAAATATTTCTGTGGCTCGAGTGAAAAGGGGTACTAGTCAAAATTGCCAACTTTACAAGGAAACGCGGAAAACACTTAACGCTGAATATCATATCTGTTTTTCGCGTCCCCTTGTAACGTTGGCTTTTTTAACTTGTACCCCTTTTCACTAGAACCACAGATTTCGTTATTATGCCAAAATTTTCTATAATGACAAGCTCTAAGTAAGTTTTCTAGCCCTAAAATCCATTCGAGTAAATAAAGTTTCTTTTGTTGATTCTCGGCAACTATTACTATAAAGTTTTTAACATGCTGCAAGTATACAATTACTTGATTATTTTCCTATTGCTTGCCGTAAAACTTTTTTCCTTTTTTTAATCCTTTGTAAAGCTCCCTGTGAAAGAGTGCGTTCAGAGAAATACTGCCACCTAATAAGGTATATTTCTGCCGCCAAGCAGCAATGTGAGCATTACTACGTTCCGGTTTTAAAGGGTAAGAACCCAGTTCCACGACGCGAAAGTTTTGCCCAATTACCACGCTTTCATGTGCATTATAATGGCGCATCTGAATTCTATTTACAAGGCAACAACATTTTAATTCCTCTGAATGATACAATCGCGCGGCCACAGCGGAGGCCGAATCCAGGACAGTCTCGTCCGCGTGCCCGGGACGCTCATTTAAGGTAAAACGTAAAAGCGTAATAAATAGTAAACGTAAATAAATAGAGCGTATGCATGACAGTTAGATTCACGCGGTCGCGGCGGCAACGCGGTCTCGAATAAATGCGCCCTAAGGGTACTGGTGAAATTACAGGCACATGGTGCCAGTGTCCCTCTGATTTTTGCGATTTGAAGCCCAAAGCGTGGCATTGCAACTCTGACCACCAAGGGTGCATGACTTGTTCGTCCCGTCATTTGGAAAAAAATGCAATGACCAAGACTATATCATTGATTAAGTGGGACTATATAACGATCTTGAGCATTTGCTCATGAGTTGATTAATACGCGGAAATTGCGACAACACTTACATGATGCGTAATATCAAATGGTCAATCAATTGTTTAGCGCTCAAGTGAATTAATACAGGCTTTAGACGCCATTACTAACACAGAGTACGTGTTTGGCACCTCACTTCGCAATCGCACATAATATTAGGGGTTAAAGTATGAAATTGCCGTTTTATTGCAATAGGTTCTTTGAATTTTCATAGAATCTTCATGGTTTGAGGTTTTCGAATGAAACTTTTTTCAAATGGTTTCTGTGATTTTTTTTTTTTAATTTGAAACATTTGAATATCGACTTTCAATTGTTTTTGTTATTCAATTTAGACAAGAAAGATGGATACTGCGAAAATTCGAGTGATTTTTGAATACGAGTTCCGACGCGGAACTAACGCGGCAGAAACAGCCCGCAATATCAATGCTGCGTTTGGAGAGGGGTCTACTAATGAACGCACCGTGCGATTTTGGTTTAAACGCTTTCGTGATGGAAATTTCGACTTAAAGAACGAGTCACGAGGAAGACCGCCCACACAGGTGAATAACGATGAATTAAGAGAGATAGTGGAAGCCGATCCTAGTCAAACTACCCAGGAATTAGCGGCATGGTTTAACGTTACCTTACCCACAATATTGACTCACTTGCGTCAAATCAATAAAATAAAAAAATACGAAAAATGGGTGCCTCATGATTTGACTGATCTGCAGAAAGAAACGCGTGTTGAAACTTGTGTTGCCTTGTTGAACCGGTACAGAAATGAAGGAATATTAGATCGAATTGTAACATGTGATGAAAAGTGGATTCTTTATGATAACCGGAAAAGAAAAATGCAATGGCTGACCCCAGGTCAAATGCCACAACAGTGTCCTAAAGCAAAACTTACCAATAAAAAGGTAATGGTAACTGTTTGGTGGTCTCAGCATGGTGTTATTCACTATAGTTTTCTCCGATCTGGTCAAGCAATAACGGCAGATGTCTATTGTGCCGAACTCCGAACCATGTTGACAAAACTAGCAGTAAAACAGCCCCGACTCATGAATCGATCTTCACCATTATTGCTCCACGACAACGCGAGACCTCACACAGCACGAGAAACCATTTTGACCCTTCAGGAACTGCAGTTAGAAACCATTCGTCATCCTCCGTATTCACCAGACCTTGCTCCAACGGACTACCATTTTTTTCGTGATTTGGACAATTATCTACGTGACAAGAAGTTTCCCAGGAGGCAGTACAAAATGCTTTCACACAGTTTGTGCAGTCTAGATCGTCGGAGTTCTATCGCAAAGGCATTAATAACCTTCCCATTAGATGGCAGCAATGTATAGATAATAATGGCAACTATTTTGATTAAATAAATTTGTTAAAAATTTAAAAAATAAACAATTTAGATTTTCAGTACAAATCGGCAATTTCATACTTTAACCCCTATTATTTATGAAATCACTGAACAAAATTTATTATGGCATATTAATAACACCTCTCGTAAAGCGAACTATGGTATATGTGGTGAGCTATATTGAATTGTAGATGCACGACTGCACCGTGCTCTCGTTAAAAATAGGAATGCATATGAAAAATACAGATTATTCCTCAATTTCAGGGCTGGCACAAGGTTTTTATTCATTTAAGGAGTATAGAAGCACTTTATAGGGGTACTCACGGAGCAATCATTAAAATACTTTTGTTTATTCTTTATTTATTTAGGGGTTTTGATCGTTACCTCAAGAAAACGTTTAATAAAATCCAGTCAGGTACATCAAAACACTAACTAACTAAACATGTATACAAAATCTTCTAGGCACTATATGTTGGGTCTGACAAAACAGATTGCAACCACCCAACATTAAATGTACGGAAACCAGCGTGTGCAAAATATGTCATTAGCATTATGATATTATCAGTGGTATTTTTGCTCTTCGAGTGCGAGCATTCTAGGGGGGCTAGCGCAAAACCGGGGCGGCGGACGGGAAGGCTGAGGGCAATAAAATCAATGTATATTCTATGCTATATCAATCGAATACAACAACACACAATTGTAACTTTGTCATTGAAAAAAAAACACCTCAAAAGTTAGCTTATCGGCTTTTTTCGATTTCCTTGGGATTCTGACTTCTTGGTGACAATGGGACTGTTACGGACTCCTTTGTACATTTCATACGTTCTTTTCTGGCTGTCATGGTGACGGTGGTTTTTACGTAAGTAATTTAATTTGTGGAAAAAAATTAGTAATTTGTGATAGCCGAAACGAACCCGGAACAGCATCAGGGGCCACCTCGAGAGTATACCCTTTCAAACAAAAGAAGAATTTTCAATATCGGTGCACAATTGATGGAGAAATCGGTGAATACACGAACAAGCCTATAAAATTTGAAGATTTTCTTCGATTTCCATGGGATCCCCTTATCAGATTCTGACTTGGTGACACGGGGACAACCACGAGAGAGCATCCTTTCAAACAAAAAAATAATTTTCAAAATCGGTCCACAATTGACGGAGATATCTGAAAACATGCATACAGCCGAACGTATAGCCCCTCCTTTTTTTGACACAGACAACAGCTTACATTCAAATAATTATTAGACATACAATTAAAACTAGAACAAAGATGCAAAGTAGATAGGTAGTACAGTTTACAAAAGATAGTAAGTATCAAGGGCGAGCCGTGAAAAATGTCGTTAGTAAATCCGGAGCAAAATAAAACACACCTACTTTAACAAAAACTGCTTTTCCCGCTAAAAAAGTGAATAGGCGACACTTAAGGCCGGCTTGACTCGCGCTGTGATTGGCTGAGATCAATCGCGAAGCTATAGCACTCCGTATTATCAAAGACAAGTTACTACTACATATAAGTTTTTTCCTTTTTTATGCGCACTGTCTAGTACAGACTTTAGGTAATACGTTTCTGCCCGAGGTCTTCTTTATGGTCCATAATTCGCGTCCATAAAGAACGACTGGCCAGATGTAGCACTGCAAGAGCCTAATGCGGAGTTTAAAAAAACTTTAAAACTTTCCTCAATGTTCCAAAGGATGCCCGGGTAACTTATATGCGTACACAGATCTCAGTCTGTTAGCCGCGATCCAAGTAGTTCCGACCAGATGATCGACTGAGGTTTGGGTCACGTGATGTTTATTATAATAAATAATAATTGTTTATTAAATATGTATGTATATAATTTGCTGACCTAAATGCCACATTGTAAGGAAAAAAAATCAGGTTTAAGAACGTAAAAAGATCTAAACTTAGACTTCTGCTGGAAATATCTTGTAATTTGGCATTCTAAGAAACCATTAAATTCAGCACGTTTTATCTATTATATCAAATGTTTGTGTCTAATAACAGAGCATACATAGAGTTATTATTACCTAGATAGGCTGCGCTATGCAAAACGTGCATGGCACAGGCTGTGCCTACATTCTGCAATAGGTATGATTGGTAAATACCAAAATTATCGGCGTTAATAATAAATTATAAAAAAATCCTATACCATATTTTGACACAAAAACCTATTAGTTTTGCTCCGTAGGTTTCGTCATTTCTTAAAATTTATTTCGATTGTCGAGGGTGTGATTTTATGTCAGGGTTTGCACAAATCCTGGACAGCAGTACAAAATAATTATTGATGTTATGGAGATCGTCAAGTCAACAGCTGCGCTTGACTCCAGGATCTGTGAGGTCCCTTTTAACTACACTGTTAGCAGAAACGCTTGGATAAAGACGCAATTCCGTTTTACTTTTTAATTATTATACCTTAAAAGCGGGTTTACCATTCGCCAAGGAAGACATTGAGTTCAGACTTTAATGACAAACGTTTCATGTCACTCATTATTGTAACAGTATACTTAAAAATTGATATGTCGACTACTTATATTATTTCTACATCGCTCAATGTTTTAACAGCACACACACAAAAAAATGTGTCAACTATTCATTCCATGTACATTCTATATCACTTGTTATTTCAACAGCATACAAAAGAAACTCTGCTTACGACTTGTTATTTTCTTTTTTTTATTAGTGATTCTTTTTACAGCATACTAAAAAATAAGATGTCAACTACTTATTTATAAAATAATAATAATATGGCAACTGCAGTGCTTAAGACCGTTTAGTTTATTTCTTTATCACTCATTATTTGAAAAGCACACTTATATGATAAAAAGCAGTCTAGTAGCAGTAAGCTCCCTGTGAAAAAGATCGTCCAAGGAAGTACTGCCAACTTTTCTTATTTCTGCCGCAAAGCAGTAATGTGTAATGACTTGTCAACGCGACGGACGCAGTGGCAGTGCCCCTCAGATCTTTGTGATTTTAAGCACTGAGTTGTACGCACGTGTTTTTATTGCCGAGCAAATATTTAATTCAGTTTAACTATATTTTCCAGAATAATAACGGCAGACTACTATGGGCCTTGGTACTTGGTACTACTGACCGCTATTGTATTCTTAAGCGTGAAGGTGCTAGAGCACGCAGGGTACCTAACATTGTCAGACTGGCCATCTTTTGAATCGCATCGTACAAACAGTCCGGGTTAATACCATCCGAAAATCAACACCTGAAGAAATTGTCCTGAAAATCTAAGCCCGAGCGTTTATACGGACTTCCAGGCGTCCTAGAAAAAGACTCTCATAGACGGATCGTACTAAAAATGCAGTCGCGCCGTTACTACCTTATCTGTTCTTTTTAAATAAAGAATAAGGCTTGCTTGTTCTTGTTAACTAATCGCGTTTAATGTTAGATCGTGTTCTTACGATGAACAAAATGAGTATCACCACAGAACAATAAATACAGTAGAAATGCTTAGCGAGCAATTCCATATATACTTAGCTCAGCCCGCCATTTTCGCTTTGTACGTTATGGTCATGTCAATTATGTTTGGAAAACCACGAAAATGTGCTTGTTTGTACTGCAAAAATGACAATAGCACCTGTATATTAGCCAAGCTGGTATTTCAGAACATAGTAAGCATTGACTTACAAATAAATGGACGACGGGTCTAATACAAAAACCACGAAAAAAATGTCCCAAGTCAACCTATTTAAACGTAGTGACATTTAAAGAAATATTAAAAAGCTAAAACGTTGAATTTAAATTGTAATGTCAAGTATATTTTGTACGACGAGTCGTCATGTAATTTTTATTTCATTTAACAGTTACATGTTAAGCATTTCGAACCATGTACGTCGTCACTGGCTCCAGCTGAACCAGCGCTGAGGCTTTGCCCAGCATAAAGCTGGACTGCTTCGTTAATTTTTTAATTTGCCGTTTTTCCTTTTTCCTGATAAAATTTGTAATGTTCCAAATATTATTTGTGAAATGCCGAATAAGTGTTTCTTTTCTTCTTTCAAAATATAGAATGATGTACGTTGTGTGTTTCGTTTGTTGTCGATATCTCAACGAAAAGGTTCTCTTTGGCTATTTATTGAGAGTTGCTAGTTACGTTTTAATTTTTGCTGTATATTGGAAATTAAAATATTATCTTTACTTGTTTTTCACACAAACCAATTTTCGGGTTCTTTACAGGACCACTGCTGACTAACCTGTAAAAAACCCAAAACTGTATTTTGTTTAAAAAACAAATACACGCCATTTATGTCAGGAAAAACAATCGCGAAAACCATTGACTTATAATTATAAGGACGTCGGGTCCGCGCTAAAAAGTGTCCGAACTTATAGGGCGTTAAAATCGTATACAGAGCGTCATTCACGCTTTAGTCTTCGTTTGTTCGACTGACAGCGAAGCAAGCAACATTAGACAGTACTGCGATGACATTACAATTTAAATTCAACGTTTTAGCTTTTTCATATTCCTTTACATGTCACTACGTTTAAATAGGTTGACTTGGGACATTTTTTTCGTGGTTTTTGTATTAGACCCGTCGTTCATTTATTTGTAAGTCAATGGCGAAAACCTAAGAACGCGAACTCGTGGCTTGTTCTATTTTATCCCCATTTATTTAGGAACTTTTGTACAATGTATATATGCCCGTTCCATCGTATCGTAAACTATAGCTTAGATAGATGTTTGGACGGCGCTGCTGGAGAACCGATTCATAGTAACAGTCTTTTTGCCTGTTTCGTGCCGGACACATTCCAACAAGTGGTATGCATCTTCCACTACTGTTTGTTCTTGAATATTTTAGATTTTTAATTGTCGCTTCTGTTCACGTGTGCTTTTGTTGATTTTTAATGTATTCTTAACCATTACCGGGCATAGCAGAATATTAGCGACGGCCACATACTTAATATTCCTATGTAGCCGAGTCATAAATTCATATTCGTGTTTTGGCTGTCATCGGATTTCTATCTTTTGCACTTGGTGCAGATCGGACGCACTTAATCGACTTGGAAGTACGTACAGAAGCAACTACTTTTTCATTTAGTTGTTTTTTAGAAGATCGAAAATTTATTTGCACGTTAAAAATTCTAATTGTTGCACCTCGAAAGATAACATTAAATTTGTATCGTCTGAACCAGAATTCATTTTCGAAAGATGTTGGTGCATTTTGTTGGTTTAACATGAGCTTGTTTCCGAATACTATTCCGATAAAATAATTTTAGCGAATAGGAGGTGGTAGACCGTTATAAATCTTCGCTTTAATATTTCATTGTATACAATATGCAATATATTTTTCCTTTAAATCATGCATAATAACTGTTTCTAAATAAAGTGTAATTCGGGAGTTTTTGAGTTTCGAATATTAATCGGTTTTCTTAAAAAAATATTTCATCGGAATAGTGTTCGGAAACAAGCTCATCAACCCTTAAATCAATAAAATGTACCAACAACTATCGAAAATTAATTCGGGTTCAGACGATACAAATATAATGTCATCTCTCGAGATGCAACTGAACGCGGGCCTGGATGCGAATCAAATTTAATAATTTTCGAAAAGCAACCAGTCCCGGGATCACACTTTAAGCCGAACCCGGGTTCCTCCTCTAGAAGCTCCTTCGCTAGAAGTTTCGCCTGTGGTCCGCAAATGAGATAATATATATTGAAAATTAAAGATTTAATAACCGGAAAAGACGCAGAAGAAGAAAGAAGACAACTTTAGTTTATATCGTTATTAACTTCCTTGGCATATTTTATTTTTAATAATATCAAGTGACGGGACGAACAAGTCCTGCACCTGATGGTAAGCGACACGCCTGTCCATAACAGTTGCAGTACCACTCAGAGCTTTAAATCGCAAAGATCTGAGGAGCACTGCCACTGCGCCCGACACCCTTAGACATGAGTTCAAAAGTCCCGTATGCCTGTAATTTCACCAGCACCCTTACAATACATACATACATATTATTAAGGAATAAAAGTTGTTATTAAAACTTGACTTCTAACCTGCATTCGAAGAATTTGCAGCCGCGTCAAAGAACAAAGCGTAAACAAGTCTGCAGTCTGCGAGCATGTCATGGGTAAGCCTACACATTAAATTAAGTTCGATTAACCCTTGCAAAATAAGTCCTCTTATCTAATTAGGTTATCTACCCAGGATGCTGGATAGGTCATTGATATTTAAAAAAAATACATCTTGATTTCAACGGGAAGATGGTTTCTCGGTGCCGTCAAATTTCCTCTGATTAAAAATCTCAAGTAGACATACTGCAGTAAGTAAATGTTTGCATTACTTTAAAAAAAAACACACACACATAAAGATTGTCATTTATGGACCATGCGACTTCTTCCCGGTTAAGACCTGCAAAGTAAGTATGGAAATCCATTACTGTCGACTTCTCTAAACTTTTAAATCTACCTACTAATAATGAATTCTGTAAACAGGCAAAAAGAAAAACTCATACAGCCCAGTGTTCATAACTGCGAGAATTGAAAATACCCATCAGTACCGCTTACTTAAAAAAAAGAAAGTGGCGGTAACACTTAAACTTAAGTGTTTTGGTATTCTTTTGTTTTTTAGTATTTTTTTTACTTTGGTCGCGAAAATGAGTGCTAGTGAGAAGAGCGATAACGAAAATACAGTAATAAGATGTACATTCAAATACATCATCAAAAGTTAAAGCGCCTGGAAAAACAATAACATTGTCTTTTACCAATTGTATTGTATTATTTATAATTTATAATATTTATATAATAGATTAAACAATATACTTGCCTTCTATCATTGACTTGCAAATAAATGGACGACGGGTCTAATACAAAAACCACGAAAAAAATGTCCCAAGTCAGCCTATTTAAACGTAGTGACATATAAAGGAATATGAAAAAGCTAAAACGTTGAATTTAAATTGTAATGTCATCGCAGTACTGTCTAATTTTGCTTGCTTCGCTGTCAGTCGAACAAACGAAGACTAAAGCGTGACTGACGCTCTGTATACGATTTTAACGCCCTATAAGTTCGGACATTTTTAGCGCGGACCCGATGTCCATATAGTTGTAAGTCAATGCCTTCTATCCTCTAAGTAAAAATGAATGTAAGACTAAAATTACAAAGTGGTTACTCAGTCTTGATTATCAGTCCACTGAAGATCTCCTAGCTATTCAAACTCTATGACCTCCATACCTAGGCTGCTTAACACAACATGTAGCTCCAACACAAAATCACAAAAAACACACCACAGACACACTAACAAAACACACACACACACACACACACACACACACACACACACACACACACAATGTTGTTTTATTCCCTTACTTTCTTATATTATTAAAATAATCAGTTATAAAACCCGCTCTCTGTAATTTAGAACACGGTAACGCTCTTATATTATGTAGAATACAGTGCGAAGTCCGGTTGGTGAGTGCCTGGAGATCCGTAACACAGGACAAATCCTAGTATGGACTCCAGTCTCTTACAAAGATGTATTAATAATAAGTCCATAATGTAAATTACTTATTTATAGGATAACTTTGTAAGAGAGAAATAAAGTTTTTTCAAGTTTTTTTTTACTTTTTCTATAATACATTTTCCTCTCTTTAGCATTTTATTACTTCCTCGCATTGTTTGAGAAAAATTCTATAATGCCTCGGCGGGAACTGCGATTGCTTGACTCGTATTAATACAAGGGCTTGCTGCCGCTCCTACTTATTGCTGGCGCTCTTACTTCCCGGCCTCGGCAATAATGTACTATTATAAAGAAAATTCATATTATTTAATCCAATTGGCTCAGCGCCCCGAAGTGGGTCTTGGCCTCCGACACTTAAACGTACACGTAAATTGGACAATTTAAAAATCAGTTATTTAATTAATAACCTTTGTAAGTATAGTGAAAAATAGGGTAGATCACTATTTCAGTCACCCGTGTCCATCGGACCTGTACAGGGCACGAAACGTTGGTTTGTTTGAAAAAAAAAAAACAAATATACGCGACATAGTAGGTACGTAGTTTTGAATATTCTAATAATTACTAGAAATGCAAATTTGGGTGCTTTCGAAAATCCGAACATTGCTGATATCAAGAAATGTAGTTGCACTGTAACTTGTTTGTTTTATTATTAAGAATCGATATAACTTCAAAACGGCTTTGGTTGATTGCGCATAATTGTGAAAGTGTTGAAAAGCGTGTGCCGCTGCTGGTAAGTCCTGAATTAAGAATAAGGATTGTAATGTAGCCAGGAGAGTAGTAGCCTCCGCAACCACCATACATCTAGCTTAGTATGTTTAAAGTACAAAATTCAAAAGGGTATAGAAATAGTGGTACCTATATAATCTAATTTTACAACTATTATTAGGCAGGGAGTGGCGATGCAACGGAACAAAATCAGAACGGCGAGGCAAAGGGATTAAACAACGATTCAAAGCTTAAAAACGAGCTGCCTGGAACCGGAGAAAAGGCCATATATATTTAATAAGCCCGATGCTATACAAAAATTATTTTTTCTTCGTCGTGTAAAGTCATTGACTTACAAATAAATGGACGACGGGTCTAATACAAAAACCACGAAAAAAATGTCCCAAGTCAACCTATTCGAAATTTAAATTGTAATGTCATCGCAGTATCGCGCTGTCAGTAGAACAAATGACGACTAAAGCGGAGTGTCGCGCTCTGTATACGATTTTAGCGCCTTACAAGTGCGGACACTTTTTAACGCGGACCCGACGTCCATATAATTGTAAGTCAATGTGTAAAGTTGTCAATATTGAGATAGTACCGGTTGTCGTTCGTAGTGTACGTACATGTGAAATAAAAATATTTTAAAACTACGTATTTTTATTTAGTAAACCAGATGCTTGATACATTTTTCAAAAAACTTCGTTTGTAATAAAATACATTCTGAAACATAAAACCAGCGTCCCTGCCACTCGACACGCGCAATAGAACCAATTCAGTATAAGTAAAAGTAAGTAAAAGTTTTAATTGGAGTTGAGGTAGTATCCAATCTTAACGTGATATTTTTGTTTTTAGGCTATAATAATATATAACAAGAGCAAAATAGCGACACCAGGATAAAGCAGTCATATACCAGCTCATGCCAGCTCATGTATTTCAACGAATAGGTACTTTGTTCCACATTTACCACCTTGTTTCTTAATTTAGAGTAATATTTTCCTCAAGTTGTTAATGTTAATGCTACCGACATAAATATCGAAGGCAATCCTGTAGCGTATAAACAATTAAATAGTTTAATTATGGATACGAAATCGAGCCACTGGAGAATTTCGGGAAACAATGACAATCTTTCTAGTACAAGTATCTATAATATTAACCTAGTAAACGACTCTTTCATGGGAAACTGTATACGTTTTCACAATTAGATTCCGGAGTATAATATGTAAAGTCAAAGTCAAACAATCATTTATTCCATATGTAAAATGTTTACACTTGAAAACGACAGTTTTTAAGCTACTTCTCGTTCACTTCGCTGACCTCCCTGAGAAGAACAAGCAAGAAACTTTAGGGCTTGCTCTTTTCAAATAAACTTAAATGCTATAGAATACATTTTGAATCATATCTGTATGGAATCTTGACTCACGTCGTCTTTCCATACATCTTTATCTAGCACGTAGTCCACAATTTTGTAATATGACTTTTCAGTTAAAACATTTTTAATGCAAGTTTTAAACTTAGGAAATTGTAAACTTAATATATGCTCCGGAATCTTATTGTAAAAACGTATACAGTTCCCTATAAAAGAATCGTTTAACTTTGTTAAACGAAAACGTGGTAATGTGAGTTTGCTCTTAGTTGTAAGGTTAATATTATGGATATCTTCTTTCTTAACGAAATTATGTATATTTTTACGGGTACACAAAATATTTGAGTAAACGTAATGAGACGCGAGTCATGATTCCAGTCTCCTTAAAACTTTTATATCAGAGAAATTCGAGATACTAAACGGTACACAGAACGAATCGCTCGTTTTTGCAACACAAATATGGCTTGTATTCTGCCGGTTAACCCCTATGAGAATCCCCTAGGACATTATACTATGGAAGTTACTAACTAGTCTAGCAGTAGCAACATCGCTAAGTTCACGTATTCTACGGACTGTGTATGCGGCAGAGCTTAATCTGCTGGCCAAGGAAGATATATGTGGAAACCATTGGAGTTTACTGTCTAAGGTCACTCCCTAAAGACCTAACTTTTCTCCATTCATTTCTCTGATTGGGCTAGTCGATTTTACATTAGGTAATTCAAATTTAACACAAAGTCATATTCCAAAATTGAAGACTACGTGTTAGATAACGATATATGGAAAGACGCCATGGCTATAGATCCCAAAAAATCAATACAGTCCAATTGAAAACCTCCTCCTTTTTTTAAGGTCGGTTAAAAGTATAACCTTTTTTTAATTGAATACAATTTAGATCAGATTGCCCCGTCTCCTTTTAGTGCAATTCCAGCACATGTTTTTTCTCAAACGACAAGATCTGAAAATGTATATAAATGTTCTAAAGGTGTTATTATATTTTAGATTGATTTCATGTTCCTTAATTAACCTTCTCAAATAGGAAAAAGAAAGGTTAATTACAAATAATTCAATCAGGTTAGTGTGGATAGCATGCACGACGTCCTACATCGGGGCAGTTAAATAACATAATGAGTTTTGCAATTCTTCGTTTTGTTTACAACGACATTTCTTATCATTGGACTGGTAGGTCTCTCCATATGGCCCAAATGACAAAAATCGTCCGCGATATTTGACCTTCGGTCATTCGTTTCAAGGAAGTGTACGTTTTTCCGGTTTAGGAAATGTTTACCGTTTTCAAATACTTTGTTTTGATAGCTGTCCTAACTTACTCTCTCTGGACATGTTTACTAGGTAAAATCTAAGAGATATTGTCGAAATGTTCTCAGTTAATTCTTTTCACGTAGCCTCTGTGGTCAAACGGTTACCATGCTAGTCTGCCACGCAGAGATTTTGGGTTCGATTCCTAAGCTGGGAGAAATATTTGTATAGCCTATATTTATTTATCTCGTGAGTTTAGGTGTAATTTGTGGTTGTCTATGCGAGTGTTCATGGCTCCCGCGATAAAAGGTTTCCTTAGTCTGGAAGTATGAGTGTGTGCTTCAATATACCTACTGTCATTATTATTAATTTAAAAAAAAGTTAATTTTCTATAGAAGAAACCTATTCAAGGAAGAGAAAATTAGATGACACATTGAAAGAAAAAAATGGATTCCTTTGAAAGTTTTGAACAGAAAATGGAGCTGCAAAAGACACGAATAAACAACAGAATATTATTTTGACTAGCCCAATGAGTTAGCCACAACAACAACCCACGTAAACTCCGCAAATCACAGACGATTGCTGGAATAATTATTTCCGAAAAACAAAAACAAGCACGAATGAATAGTTCGACGGCCATTATTATTTTCAACAAAAAACAAATCGTAAAACTATAAATAATTGGACGCTCTGCTTAGCTTTTTCAGAAAGTTTCTAGCTATGACATTCTAAAATATATGTATTTTCTAAATGATATTACTAGACTGTCTAGGAAACCCAAGGGCCAATCTACCTTGCCCAACATATTAGCATAGCCATACAAAGAAGGATCGCTACCAAGTATATTGGGCATCTTAACCGAGAGGACCCAATTTTATTCAAATAATTTAATCCTAGTTTTACTTTCTAGTATTTTAAGCTTTTATTGTTTGTACCTTACCTGTATATATGTATTTATTATCTAATAAAAACTTTACTTGTAATTAAAAACTTTAGTTATTAACTACTGCCTTCTTGGTTGCACGGTAATGAGTGGTTGTCTATGTGTGTGTTCGTGGCACCCGCGATGCAGAGTTTCGTAGTACGGGGCTATGAATTTGTAACAAAAAATCACAGTATGTATGCAGTGTATGCATATTCTTTAGTTTGTTAGAATTAGTGCGGTTGCTGGCACATCGAAGTGTGTTGCTTGAAATAGTTGGTGTTCCTACAGTGAATTGACCCGGGATTTGAACAATACCACACGACAGTGAAATGGCGGAAATGCATAGGACGACGTAGATGTCTGGACCAGGTGATCTGCTCTCGTTAACCGTCTGACGTCTGTCCTAAACAATTACTGTCAAATAATTAATGCTCGACCACGAACGCTCGAAACAATTATTGTAAAGTAAGTAACGCCCGACCACGAACGCTTGAAACAATTATTGTCAACTAAGTAATGCTCGACCACGAACGCTCGAAACAATTATTGTCAAATAAGTAAAACTCGACGCAATTAAAGGACACATGATGCGAATGATGCTTCATACTTGACATTGTCTTTTCACTTGGTCGAGCATTAAGGGAGACGTATCAAATATTGGATACATCCACAACACTGGATACCCCGCTATAATGAAAACTAAACAACGCCATCTTTATTTAAAAACTAAAACTACATCGTCAATGTAAGTTACCAATATTTTGTTAGTTGTCTGCGCCGTTTTTGCCTTCAGTTCGCTGTCAACATTCAAAGTGTTATTTTCCGTTCGACGATTTTTTCAGATCTTGAATCTAGAACGCTGTTAAAGTACTGTAAGTGATATTAAGTAGGCGGATACCTCAATATTGGATACCTAGGTAAACAATAGTAGATATCCGATATTGGGGTAGCTACATCACTGGTTGTATAGTATCTTTCATATTTAAATGTTTAATTATTTGTTTAGATCGGGGATCATTAAAAAAGATGACCGTTTAGATTACTTTGCCTACTGCTTTTGCAAATTTAAAAGGACCATTTGAATACATGCCCTGGTTAATAGAGTGTACCCTATACTGATATTCATTATCAGGATACATGTGAAAACATCGTTGATTTTTCATATAAAAACGTAGATATAATTTTAGTTCATTTTCTAATGAAAAGTCTTTAGATAGACAATGACTGGGACTGCAATATATATAAATTTTTAAATATTATATTAGTGTTTGTTTCGAATGTTCAAAAAGTATCCGATATTTGGTACATCTGTACGTCTCCCATGCTTTTTTGACAATAATTGTTTCGGACGAAGAACGGGATAGACCTCCAATTTGACGATGGGTTAAAAAAAGCCCAGGTTAAAAAAAGAACATTTTTTTATTATATCAAGTGATGAAAGAAACAGGCCTGTCCATGATAGGCGCAGTGCCATTCGGAGCATTAAGTCGCAAAGATCTGAGGGGGCGTTGAACGTTGGTCCGTTACCCTTGATACATATATGACATTCACAGTATCAGAGCTCACATAAGTGCTTGGCAGCAGAAAGGTAAAGTGGCAGCAACTCCATGAATGAAATCTTTCATAAGAAGTTCTACTGCTACTTAAAAAAGTCTAAAAGTCTTAGGAATTCAAACCGTAGAGCTCGATTGAGAT
Organism: Hyposmocoma kahamanoa; assembly: GCF_003589595.1. Lineage (NCBI taxonomy): Eukaryota > Metazoa > Arthropoda > Insecta > Lepidoptera > Cosmopterigidae > Hyposmocoma > Hyposmocoma kahamanoa. The sequence goes on from NW_020656077.1 coordinate 9,648,811, forward strand.
GAAACTAGCGCTTTTTTTATTACCATCTGGCCATCACTTTTAATGTTAATGGTATAAATGATAGTTTGCCAAAGTACTCCCTACTCCTACCCCAGTGGGCGCTGAAGAGCCCTAGGAGCGGTAAGGGCCTCGGAATCAATTGGGCTTTGATGCTGTCAAAAAAAGAACCTGAATTATCCATATAAATTACACTACGTATTCAATTATTTTTTAAGTGTTTATGACGAAATGGCGCTACAGCTAAAAAGTCGTTGAAAAACCAAAAACATAGACACGACAACAAGCACATAGAAAAATTCGTGAGGTCCACTGGTTCGTTCCGTGGCTTACTTGGTATAGCGTCTGCCACGGTATGCTAGAAGACGTCGGTTCGAATCCGGCCGGATCGAAGGAATTTTTTCTGAGTGTTCGACCTTTGTATTAATAATTATAATTAATACATTTTTTTCCTTTTTTTTTGTATCAAATTAATATAAAAAAATACGATTTGAAAATCTATGGCATACATTTTTGAATCGGTTTTTTTGGACAATAATAAGATAGTCGAATTACTCAACGCGGTGACTATTTTTCACGTAATCGACTTTCGATGTTTTCCCGCTCAGTCGGCGCAACCTCGGATGTGGAATATGTAATGATAATAGCTATAAAATCTTTTTAGTTTTGTATTACGCATTAATCTGAAGCTAAACAAAACTTGGCTAAGAGAGCGCCAAACACGGTTTCGAAGCCGTTTCGTAATTCGGCTAAATAACAACTTTTATATGCAATAAAAGTTTTATGAGATCAATAAAAACTCCATTTTTTTAGTAATTATCTTTGCTACAGAGTTTGTTATGTAAGTACCTACTAAGAAATGTGATCTTGAATTTTTGTAAAAATTATAAGCACGGCCTAGGCCTAAATTGTATATACATATACACATATAATATTAAAATAAAAGTACTCTTATCATTATCAAAAAAATGTGTATACAACTCAAGTAAATTTTATAATAATTATTGGTTGACGTAGAGTAACGCCATAAGTTGTGTGTCGGTCTAGTGACAACCCTAGTGCGCAAATAAATAATGAACACCAAGTGCCGGTAGTTAGAAAAACTCGCACGGCTAGAAGATGTTAACACCCTGAACGAACGTCCGAAACGTCGAGATAAATATGTTTTTTATACACGATTAAGTCCCGAATTTAAAATAAAATAAAAAATATTTCCTTTTTATTAATAATAATAATGCACACACTCATAGCCCCGCACTAGAGAAACCCTTTATCGCAGGTGCCATGGACACACATAGACAACCACAAATTACACGCGAACTCACGAGAGAAAGAAATGTAAGCCTTACAAATATTTCTCCCGGCCTGGGAATCGAACCCGGGACCTCTGAGTGGCACTTCAGCTTGGTAACCGTTCGGCCACAGAGGCAGTTAAATTGGGACAAAATAAAATACTTGCTTAGCTAATAAATAAATAACACTGCAGAGTTCTCAGGTTTTCGCGACTGTTACATAATAATATAAAAATTTTTGTTTTTTTAAACGTTTGTTACGTTTCGGAACCTTTACAGATCCCACAGTCACGGGTGATACACAACAACTGTTTGTTAATTTTATTTTAAGTAGTATTAAACGGTCTGTGAAGCACTTTTTTGTAATGTATACGGTAGCATTCTTAATTTCCAAGGTTTATGAAAGTGACCTAAATTCGTTGCACTCGAGTGTAGACTAAAGCTTTCTATCTTGACGAAACATCTACAGTCGAAAGTTTTTTATTCAGAGTATTTCTATACAAGCAAATTTAAAAAAAACATAATCTAAAAAACAACTTATAATTAGCATATACGTACCGTACACAACACTATTCGGCTTGGCTGTCGTGGATAAATAGATAAATGTAGGTGCTCATTATATCAGGCGTACAAAAAAAAAACAATAACATTTATAATAGCACTAATGTTCCTTAATGTTCACTCATGAACCAACTATATTAGTGTTAAGCAAAAAGTATACAATATACAACAAAATGTTTGAAAAGAAATAATAGGTAATTAAATCACGAAATTGCCATTGTATATCTGTTTAGAAAATTACATTTATGTAGTTAAGTTACGTGTTCATGCCATCAATGCACTTCTGATATCTTGCTGGAAGCTCGTTAGCTGCTTTGCGAAAGAATAATGGGGAACGGGAACCGAAGTCGCAATTCCTGGTTATTTACAATGATCCCGGTCGTCGACGAGGCTGATTTGTCAGTTTAAAACTTCCAGTATGAAACGAACCATCGAGTATATAACATATATACTCGATATATAATAACATAAAAAAAAGTCATTTAGTTTGTTTGAACACTATTCCGCCATATCATTTTACTGTGACAACTGCGCTCCGATTGGCCAGCCCGAGTTCGAAACAATTGACGGGTGTCTTCAACTGTTTTACTTCAAATCGACCAGTTAACTTGAGCTTTGCTATAATGGACGAAAATGACAATATTACATATTTAATTACCGATGAAATTTGATTCCGTTTGTTTTGTAGTTAGATGTTTTGCTGTTTTTCCCCACACCACCGAATGGAACAGCACGCCATTGTTAGATTACCTTTATTCCAATAAATACAGAACATTTTTGGAATATACGGAGACGTACACACAGGTCAGTTGTTGGCGCTGTCTATATTTCAGTGCAAACGAGAGTTGATATTTATAAGGGATGTATCACTGATGAGTTAACAGGAATATATGGTCCTCATTTTGTCTCTTTTCTCGTTATATACTCAATGGAACGAACAAACCAAAAATTCGCTGTTAGCTTGTTAGTTGCATTCGCTCCAAACACGTGTTTAGTGTTTGGAACAATCAACAACTCCTGAGGACGCCTCGTATAGAGGCGAAACACGTCTCGGGTACTATTTTGGTTGGTTTTTGTTTGTGACTACAGTTGCGCTTGCGTTACTTTATTTATGCCATATAATTAAAAATTTGTAATAAGCCGTGGTAGTCTAATGGTTTGAACTAGCAGAGGTTTATGGGTTTGAATCCGGGCTTTACACCTGGGGAAAGATCATGGCGCATAATCTGACCCGGTTAATAGGTGTTTGCGTACAAAAACCACGTTAGTTGTAAAGTGTGCACCCAACCACTTTTTTCTTTATGTAAAGAAAGTATTGAAAATCTACGGGGTTAACATGTAATAGGATTTTAGAAGATTTGAACTGAAACATATTTTTGATTGTATGAAAACTCTAATTAGGTAATTGTCAGACTTTCTATCGAAATAAATATCGTCACACACGAGCGGAGTCCGCGTTGCCGCCGCACAGCATCCACGTACGTGTAACTGACATGGCAAAAATACGCTCTATTCCTTTAGCTTTTACGTTTTAATTTAAATGAGCGTCTCTGGCACGCGGGCGTCTTGTTTGAATTTGGTCAACGCGGCGGCCCGCGCGGCGATCGCGCGGTTGTATTATTCAGAGGAATTTAAGTGTTGTTGCCTAGTAAATAGAATTCAGATTCGTCATTAATGTACATGAAAGCGTGGTAACTAGGTGGTCGTCGTGTAACTGGGCGCGAATTTTTCGCGGTCAGTTGTAGTAGGAATAAGACCGACATCGTTCTCTGGGTGATCAAATGATCAACAATAAATAAAAAATACAGAAATATTGTTCACTAACATAATCTCTTTATGTAAAAATACAAATTCCCAGTATCCGCAGTAAAGCGACACATACTACTGCAAAGTACTTATATTTTTTTATAAATCTAGCCATATGTCATTTCTGTACGCCGTGGGTATGGTTCTTATACTTTGGTGGGCCATGATCTTTAATTTGAAATTTACTTTGAGAATTTCGGTGAAGGAAAACATAGCTTGGAAACCTGCGCATATCTGCACAAAGCAATTTAATAATGTGTGTGAAGTTCCCTGAAGCCCTCTCATTGCGAGAGGAGGCCTATGCCCAACGGTGGGACTATATCGACTGTGAACCGGCAACTGGTACTATCTCTATCTATATCTATTTTGACAACTTTACAGGATGAAGAAAAACTTGTTTGCGTTATTTATACAGCACCTGGTTTATTAAGTAAAAATACGTAATTTTTTTAAATATTTTTATTACACATGCTATTAAAAACCAATCGAATATCTTGCAACGCTCCGCAGTATGAAATAGTATGGAATGGTACTAAAAAGTCAAATCTTTATAAAATTGAGACAGTACCGGTTGTCAGTTCACAGTCGATGTATAGGCTAATTATTAACAAAAGTCCAACAGAAACACAGCCATTTTACACGATTTAATAAGTTCACTGAGTTTGAGGGGCAGCAAATTAATTTACTTCCATTTTTAAGACTCTGTCTTGTGTACCACAGATATCACCGTTAATGTGTTGATAATTTTTCAGAGCAGTATAAGCTACGGGTGCACAAAACCATTCGATTTTTATGAATATCGATTCAAGTCTATACGACGACGTAGCGATTTTTTGTATCGATTCATTTTAATGCGATTTTGTAAGTAAATCGATTGAACATTAAGGCGAATCGTCTCAAACAAATCTCAGTCTCAGTCTCTTTCTGAATCCATATGGAACCGCACGACTGATCCTATTTTTTTATTATAAAAAAATAAGTGTGCATTTGACCTCCATCTCACCTGATGGAAAGTGACGATGAGGTCAAGAATGTAGCATGCACACCTAAATAATGCCTATTCACTCTCGCCTTCAAAAGGTCTAAGTAATAGCGTTCGGGGAACAAGTCTGTCAACCACTACTATTGTGCTCCCCGAATTTTGTGAAAAAAAAATAACAAAGAAACATAAAATAAAATTCAAAAAAGAAACAAAAACAGCTATTGTGAAAAAAAAAAACAAAAACAGAACAGGTTCAAAAATTAAGTAGGCGTGGGAAATATCGATTTGGTAGCCCCACTCGCGTTTTGCAATACACTGGTATTCACGATAGCACTTTCTTTTGTTACCGCACAGAACTATCACCGTTTAGAGCGATATAATTGAAAATTTTTATCTTTGTATGAAAGTAAAATCTGGATTATTAAAAGTCATGGAACAACAGTTGTTCTTAGCATTTAACAAACGCCCCTGTACAGTGCTTGTTAAAATTTCCTCGGATTTTGTTTCAGGTCAGCTAGGATAAGATTAACAGATAAGCTGCGCCGAAATCACAAATTAGAAAGCTGAAATAGTACAGCGCCAACAACTGACCTGTGTGTACGTCCCGTATATTCCAAAAATATTCTGTATTTATTGTAATAAAGATAATATATCTTACAATGGAGGGCTGTTCGATTCGGCGGCGTGGGAAAACAGCAAAACAGCTAATTGCAAAACCATTGACGACACCCGTCAAATTGGTTCGAATTCGGGCTAGCCAATCGGAGCGCAGTTGTCATCGTAACGATTTGGCAGAATAGTTTTCAGATAAATTTAATGATATTTCGTCTCTACTTCTGGTTATATACTAGATGACTTTATATAAAGGAATTTGTGAAACCAATGCCGAAAACGAAGTACTACAACGATTCTGCTAGCGGTTACGTTATTACTGCTAATTGCAACTTGCAGTTGTATAACAAGCAAGTGTGTGATGTAAGGAATCATCGGTTTAAAACGGAACGCGCAAAAAGAATCAAGTAATTCGATTAATGAATTACTTACGATTTGTCTACTTTTAAGGAAAAACGATAACGCAACGTGTTTTCAAACATTTTTTGTTCTAATAAGCTGGAATAGTTGAATAAATATTACTTGCACCGATGAATGTTATCGCTTGTAAAGCGGCCTATCCTTTCTATTACAATAGGGCAATAAAACCGTTACCACTTCTTTACGGATAACAGACTCGGTCCATCGTGTCAGCCATGGGTGCGCTAATGCTTTTTCTAATTTCCAGTTTTCAATTATTTCTTTACTCAACAGGTCGTTTCTTTTTTAACAGTAGGTACTCTTATAGGTACTCTTTTCTTACTAATTCAACAAGTTATTTACGCATAAAGATTATCAAGTTTAGAATTAAGTGCCAATGCGTAAGTGTTTGAACTACAAACTTGTGTTATGTAAATATGGAGTCAAGCATCGACGCGCGTTACATGAGCGCTTTGAGGCGTCAGACGCCGACCACACTGTGATCCAGGCGCACTAATGCGAGTATCGTCGCGCGTCGCCAGGCGTTAGTTGAAAAACAGGTCGCGACGCGACGCTTCGAATCTGCGCCAGTGTGACTTGAGCCTAACAGTTCGTATGCCTTTGGTAATAAATGGTGAAAAAAATTATAGGAAAATATTTTTTTCGGATCTAAATCGGCAAACTGTAAACTCATATGTGTTAGAATAATTTATTTCGTAAAATTTACCTATGTAAAGTAAGCGCCCAGTTACGCGAAAGTTTTTGCGCGGCCGCCGTCCAGTTACCACGCCTTGCCTTGTGCATTAAAGGCGACTCTGAATTCTATTTACTAGGAAACAGCATTTAAATTACTCCGAATAATAACAACCACGCTTAGACCAAATTTAAACCAATCTTGCCCGCGTGCCCGAGACGCTGAATTAAAACGTAAAAGTGAAATAAATAGAGCGTATTTTGCTTAATTGGAAAATTAAAAATAACGTACATAAATTGTTAACCGTTGTAACTATAGCAAACATTATGTAGTATCAGTAGAGCACCTTGTGAAAGAATTCATCCAGGGATGTACTGCTGGTGAAAATACAGGCATATGGGAATTGTCAACTGATGTCTTAGGTTGACAGGCGCGGTGGCAGTGTCTCTCAGATTTTTCCCATTTAAAGCCCTGAGTGGCATTGCAACTGTTATGGACAGGCGTGTAGCTTACCACCATCACAGGACTTGTTCGTCCCATTTGACATTATAAAAAAAATATGACTTTACCATCTCAGTCACCCGTGACCATGAGACCTGTAAAGGCTCCGAAACGTTGAACTGAATTAAATTAATAATTGTGACGCGAACATCTATGGACTGCGCGCACTCAAAGTGTTTGTCGAAAAGTCGACGATCGACGGATCACAATGCGCGCGCTGCGAATACGGGCAGAGAGCGCGCAATGCGTTCGAGTACACGTTAAAACGTTACATTGCATGCAACACTACATGCAATGCAACATTTCCCATACATTTTAATGTGTTCACGAACACGTGCGCGCGTTGTGGTCCGTCGATTGTCGGCTTTTAAACAAACACTGAGTGCGCGCAGTGCCATCTGTACATAGATGTTCGCGTTGCGTTGCAAATAATCTGTACCCGACTTTTATTTTTGTTTTTCAATCTAAATCACGTATTTTTGTCTTCCCATTTGGTAATTATAACGTTGATTTAAATGAAAAAATTAGTAACAATCACAAAAACCTAAGAACTCAATATTTACTTAAGTTTAAAAAATAATAATTGTATACCGCAAAGCAAAATGTGACGCCTGTAGATTGGACATACAAAAAAAAACTTGATTTGTGGAAAGGGTAACAAGTTGTAGGCCTTCACCTTATGTAACCCAGTCCTAGTTGACAAGAACGCTAAGCAAGTGCTTGGTACAAATATTTATTATCCCTTTCATGGACAGCAAAAGCGTAAAATTAAATATTAGAATATGATAGTGCTGGGTATGTATTTTCGGTATATGGATCTCAAAAAAAAAAACAAACAACGGGCTTTATAATGCCATTTCCAAGTGCTTTTTATGTAGTTGATAAGTGTCAACAACTAACTGACAAAATTCAATGACACTACGACAACTAAAGTAATATCGAACTAAAGTAATATGGAATGCTCATATTCTTAATCTTCTTTATGGCATCTTATTCATTCCTCACGCACCACCTTCCCTTAAGGAGCGATTTGAGTCCAACCCCCGACTTCTGCGCTCTTCTTCAACTCTCCAACTTAAGATGCCATTGCATACCTCCCAGTATTACGACAAGTCCTTTACTGTTCAAACTATTCGTTTGTGGAACGCTTTACCTTTGTCTATTCAACAAGCGAAATCATTGAATATATTCAAAAATATGGTAAAAATAGATAACCTTAATTTAGTGTGACTTGGACTGCTTAGGTATTTTTATGTTTTGAAATTACGTTTTAGAAATTTTATATTTATAGGTATAAGAATATATAGTAGTTTACGATATTCATATATATGTATTGGTTTTATTACTTATTTATAAATATATGTTTATTTGCATTTATTTGTCAATTTTTATCTATAGATTAGTAATTCCTCATACACCGCCGTCTCTTTCCTGTGAATTATATAATTACTTCCATCCAAAGGTTGTCTGGCAGAAATCGCTTAAAGCGATAAGACCGCCCATTGTACCACCGCTTTTTTTTAATTTAATTTATAAATATAATAATAAATGAAATTTTTGGTGTACAATAAAATTTTTGTATTGTATTGTATCGTTTTTTCGTATTTAAGTACTGGCCATGAAAGGGTTAAAACGCATGTTAGTTCGCTAATGCTCGCTGTGATGGATATATCAAACACTAAATCGCAGTTTCAGCTAATCTGCTGACAGTGTTGTCATAAGAACCAACATACTAACATTGAAATTTGAACAAGACACGATACTTTTGCAACAATGTGCAACTTGGTTTGAAAACGTTTCGTCATGCCGCGTCTGGCGCGCATTGTTTCCCTATGGGAATCGCACGTGTTAACGCAACGTGATAACGGGGCAAAATCAAATATGAAAACTTTGTTGCTGTCTTCGTCTTTTTCTTTTCGTCATTGTACCTACACAGATACAAACGGCAAGAAAATGTATTAAGATATCAAACGGACAAAAAATATTTTCGCATCGAAAACACGCGGTCAAATTTATCTACACGGCCAGAGTACTAAAAACAGCAAAATCAACACAAGATTCGTTTATCTATATTTTCATTTCTTAAGGATTCTTCAAATATTTTTGTGACCAATGTACAGGTATTTTAAGCACTCTGAACGCTGACTGTACAAATGAATGCAAACTGATTGAGTTGAAAAAAAATCCGAAGTCAAGTTCGTGGAAATACATCTATTAGTGTCACACTTAGACGTGGGATATTTTCTTCAAATGGGACCAATACCGAGGTACCCTCTTTCCAACAAAAAAAAAAGAATCATCAAAATCGGTTCACAAATGCCGCCGGAGTTTTGCGTAACGTAAACACACGAAAAAAAAACAAGTCGAATGAAAAACCTCCTCCTTTTTTGAAGTCGATCAAAAAGAACAAAAGCTTAGGACTCACCAATAAGTTGTCCACGGAGTTGTATCCGCAAATCACGTAGCCCATCATTTTGTTCGCCATGTTTAGTTTTCTTACTGGTCATTAAGCCATCACATTCCTAGGTGCTGTACACTTTGTTAACATTGCGCTTGCAGACGTTTTGTGTTAGTTCAATTGACGATTCGGCGAATACCTCGCGACACTTGTCATTTAATTGTGGGATGGCCGCGATAAAAACACATTTTGCAACCGATAATTACAGGAAAAATGTCAAAAATAAAGATGTACAAGACATCAGACAATTTCTTTATCTAAATACACAAGCAACATCTGAAGCAGTCCTGATTAATATAAACAACTTTAAAGTGCTAACACTAGCGCGATACAAGTTGCAACACTCGAGCCTCTGTTGGCAGGAAGCTGACAAGCGATTAAAGAACTAATTACTTCCACCGTAAGACTGGTTGTTAAGTAGAGTTGCGGTTACTCGGAACCAACTGGTGTTGACATGCGTCAGTCAACGACAGCGGCGCGTGAGAGACTGATTAATAATTTATACTCTGACTACCGAGTGTCGTTACGGGACAATTGCTGCAACTAAGAACAATGCTTACATGTTATTGTACGAATCACTATGCAGTCAATCATGAAAGAGCAATTATTCAAATCAGTACTGTTGGTACTAATCCACTTGCGCAGGCGCATCGAAAAGAAAACTCACCGAAAACTGCTAAAACTTTAGTAGCAGTAGAGCTCCTTGTGAAAGGGGTTACCTTACCTATTTCAGCCGCCAAGCAGTAATGTTAGCATTGCTGTGTACCGGTTTTGAAGGGTAAGGGTGTCGGTGAAATTACAAGCACACGGGACTTGTGAATAAGATCTTTGCGATTCAAGGCTCTGAATAGCAACTGCAACTGTTATGGATAGGCGTGTCGCTTACCACCAGGCGCACGACTTGTTCGTCCCGCCACTTTGTATTATATAAAAAACCGCACCGAAAATTTCATCATATCTTAAAAGATACATTTAAAAAAGCATTATGCTAATGGTGGATGTCGCGAAAGGACTTTCGCTATAGGTAATATGCAAGCAATCGAAGCAGGTTCCTATCCGATAACAGATCTGTGAAGAATAACCTATACAGCCATTGACTTACAATTATATGGACGTCGGGTCCGCGCTAAAAAGTGTCCGAACTTATAGGGCGTTAAAATCGTATACAGAGCATTCACGCTTTAGTCTTCGTTTGTTCGACTGACGGCCAAGCAAGCAAAATTAGACAGTACTGCGATGACATTACAATTTAAATTCAACGTTTTAGCTTTTTCATATTCTTTTACATGTCACTACGTTTAAATAGGTTGACTTGGGACATTTTTTTCGTGGTTTTGTATTAGACCCGTCGTCCATTTATTTGTAAGTCAATGTATACAGCCTATTTATGACAATGCCTATAGAGATGAAACTAAGTTAACTAGCGTATCAAATACTGCATGTACGCGCGTATAACGCATGCCGCTCCAATATTTTTGTTTATAATAGGCCACCATTCCAAAATTATTACGTCTGTCAATATTAGTAATCAGTTGACATAGAAAATTTTAAACATTAATTTATAAATATAAATAATTTGAGACCAAAAACAGTGAATTCGTTCCTCGGAAGATAAAGCTCGCGGGCCCCAAACGACCCGAGATTATGGACCAGAATTGAGGTCAAGACAACACCGACACACGCGGAAGATATGATCTAATTATAATCGATTTAAACGCATCCGATTATCAAGAAGATCGACTCGGCTGTCGTTTTGTCATTTAAATTTCTCTAACTGGTTGTAAAGTCGAGATTATTTCGGGGGGAAATGTACACGCGTCTATAATAAGATTCCGGTTTAAAACTTTAGTATATTTGTAGTTGATTTGAAATAAATATTGAAAATTATAAATGTCCACAAATGATTCTTGCTCATTCTTCACAGAGGAATCTGCCTTACGAATGGAGCAGAAGAGTTTAATCAACATGTGAAATGACAGGCACATGGGTCTTGTGAAATGACAGGCACATGGGTCTTGTCAACTTGTCCCAGGGTGACGGGCGCAGTGCACCTCAGATTTTTGCGATTTAAAGCTCTGAGTGGCACTGCAATTGTTATGGAGAGGCGTGTAGTTTACCTTCAGGCGCACAACTTGCTCGTCCCGCTTTTGCTAAAACCAAGATTATCTTCACACGTAAGTTGTAGTAAAACAAAAACCATTTTTCTGCTTCTTAACTTAAATATGTATATCCTTTTTTATGTATATTATGGGTTCCATGTTTGGAAGTAAATATAACACTAATTGATTTCTTTATTTATAAATATGGAACCTACAATATACATAAAAAAAGGATATATTAACAAAACAAAATGGTATTTTGATTTACAACAACTTAAGTTATCGATTTGACTATAGCAGATATGCTTCAGATATTACAATATTTTATTGTTCTACATGGGCCAGACGAGGCATCTTTCTCTGCATTCAAAAGTGGACATTCTCCACCAACCGTCTTTTACCTTTTGTATTTATGAATATAACTTATTGCCGTAACGAAAATGAGATGACAGTTAGTTAGCATAATATAAGGTATACAAAATAAAATGTGTCGGACGCATTTTGTGCATGCTATTGATAAACTTAACCTTTAGATAAAGAACACGTTCACAGACGAAAGCTCAAAAATAGGACAGGCCATTTCTTGAGTAAGAGCGATTTCACACGGGCGTTGCGTCGGTGTTTCGACAACGTTGCGTTGTGACGCTACGTTGTAAATCAGAGGCCCGAGTGTCAATTTAATGTCAAACTTAATTACCGTGTTTGCGTTAAGATTTAACGTTATTTAGATCTTAATTTTATTTTATTTTATTGGATGTACAGTTCACATACAATGGTACATGTTGAAGTACAATTTATAGTCTTAATCTAGAATGTAGACATAATGCTTGTACATACAGCGTTACTATGCGAAGTATAAACATATTTGCTTAAGGATTACAAATAACCTAACCTCCGGTTAAAAGAACCGACCTCAAAAGTCATTCATTCCCTTGTTAGCCACCATTAGAGGTGGAATATTTTGGGACCACATCTGAGGTACCTTCCAACCACGAACAAAAAAAGAATCATCAAAATTGGTTCACAAATAGCGGAGTTATCGCGTAACATGCATACAAAAAAAAACCCTACAGATGAATTGAGAACCTCCTCCTTTTTTGAAGTCGGTTAAAAAAAGAGGGAAGAGTGAGATTACAACTGAAAAGTAATTCCATTGAAGGCTAACATAGATGTTAATTTGGCAGTACTAATGAGAAGACGACTCGAAATATTTGAGGAGATTGGTACGAACTCGACAAAGATCATTGTCGAAAACATCAATGTAACCTCCAGATTCTGATATGAGTAAATCATTGTAGGTCCGGCACATTCTAGTCACGGGGTTCTTAAAGGATGTATTATTTCGATCAACATTTAACACAAAGGTTTTAGGACGACGAAGATTAGGTTTAATGTTAAAGTTAATGTGAGATAGCAGACTACGAGAAAGAAGGCTGTCGTGTATGAGCTTATGCAAGACAACAATATCCTGTATTTGATGTCGGGTCCGTAGTGAACAAATTTTAAACTTGGCCAACCTCTCTTGGTAATTTGCAAGAGTGCGACCCAGACCCGATCGAAATGCGACTATTTTAAGAGCCCTGTTCTGTACTTGTTCTATGCGGATGGAGTGTAAGGGGACCATATAACACAGCCGTACTCAAGTAAACTTGTTAGGAGACTGTTGAAGAGGTTTGCGTCGAAGTGTTTTGCCGCCGATTGCATATTTAAAGAAAACTTTTTGCCGTTTATTAGTGAAGGCCATCACAAATCATTTGTCAATGTAAAGGTGCGTATAATTTTGTTCGCACCAGTCTGCTATTAAAATGGCATCATTCTGCAGTGCAATGCAGTCATCAATATCTTTTCAGCGTATAGTATAGTAGACATGGGCATTTCAGCCTCTATGGATCAGGCCATTAATGAAAATATTGAAAAACAATGGTGCGAACCTTGGGGTAGGCCAGATTTGTTTGGCTTAGGAGCCGATTTAAAACCCTTTAGAACAATTAATTGACTGCGATTCATCATAATACATAAGATAGGATTGTACCCAAACGTAAAAGGTTCCCATGGATACAGTACCATGAAAGCTTTTGACACGGCAAAGCATGATTTACTTTATCAAAAGCCTTCCGAAAATCGGTATAAATCAAGTCCACTTGTCCACGTATTGTAAAAGCTGAGCACGGATAATTCTTGTATTCGAGTAAATTTGACACAGTGGATTTACCCTTAACAAAACCATATTGCTGCTCAGATAAAGATATGCTCACTTGAACGAGCATATGATCGTACACAATAGACTCAAAAACCTTGGCTGCACGTGATAAAATACTAATGGGTCTGTAATTGTCACATATTGATGGATCTCCAGATTTGTGTACAGGGAATTTTCAAGTCGATGGAAACGTACCTGCGTTTAACAAGTTAAAAATTATGTGTAAGGGGACAGAGAGTTGAGAGGCACAGTCTTTAAAGAATTTGGGTGGTATAGAGTCTGGTCCCACCCCTTTTCCGGCGTCCAGCTCTTCAGCTTCCGCATGACATCATATTGTGCCAATGTTATGTTCGATAGCACACCTCCACACATTTGTTGTGCAACAGTATTCACCACGAGAAGAGAGTCATCAAATACAGAACCAAAATATTGTGGTAATAGGTCACAAATTCCTGGACCGTCTGATGCTGTAACATTGCCCAATGTCATGGTACTTGGAATACTTTGCTTCGCTTTTTTGTTATTTATAAAGCTCCAAAAGACCTTAGTGTTTTTGGATATCGCATCTTCCGTTACACAAACAGGTTCTATAGCATTTTTTCATAAGACCCTTACATCTAGTCCTCAACATTGAAAAAATATCATAATCGCGATTTTTGTACTTTTTATATCTTCTGTGATACTTATCCTTTTCAGCGGGGCTTTTTTTAAGACAAGGTGAGAACCAGTGGCGGTAAGTATTACTATTGCACTTTTTAAGGGAGATTTGTTGGAAAATAATCTTATTAACCACACAGTTAAAGACATCATCAACATCCGAGTCGACATCGTTACTCGATAGTATGTTTGCCCAGTTATTTTTTTCTAGTTCCGTGCGTATTGCATAGTAGTCACCTTTGTTTACATTAACACGCAAATTGGGTTTAGGTTTTATTTCTTGTAACTTGTGTTGTTACAAACTATTATATCTAGTGGTGGGTGATATCGATCCTGATGCGACAAGGGATTGCTTTCTGTAATTAAAGTATGGGGTGTAGATGACAGTACAAGATAATTATATATTTAAAAGGTTTAAATTTAAATCTTAACGCAAACGCGATAGTTAAGGTTATATATCGATGCCTTACTTTCTCAGACTCGTATCTTATAAAGAGTAATTATTCAGGAGATATCAAAACTTTCTATATATTTTGAGTTTCTTACCGACCATTTGGATGAATTACTTTAAGAATAGGTAAGAGCCAGTGTGTGAATTTGAAGGGAATGTGAGTGAAATCAGCCTGCAAAATTTGTATATACAATCAGTCTTTTGCATATCAGAAACTTTGTGCATTAAGGCGATATCTAAAAACTTACACTAAGGCCCCAGAACGTTACCCACGCGGCGCGCCACCGCAATCAACTTACATACTAGGCAAACTAGGGGATGAATGATTTTTGAGGTTGGTTTTTTTTAGGACTGTGCTGAGATTATTATTACATAGGGCGCACTATAAGTTTCCGGAACTGGCCATTTACATAAAGAATATTAAAAAGTAACTACAACATTCGAAATCTTTGGCTGTAGAATACAGTTTGTTTCATCTGACTGTCAGTTGTTTTTACATTGTGGCGTCATTTTAGAAAATGGTTGTCTACATCTCCATGGATTTAACTCAAGAAAATTTTCGTATTATGATTTTCTACGACTTTAAGTGTAATTTAACAGCGCAGCGGTTTGGCGATGAAGCACTATGCAAGACGACTATTTATTTTATACCTGGTTTGAAGAATTCAAACGCGGTCGTGTGAATCTCACTGACGAATTTCGTGATGGTCGCCCGACCACTGCTGTGAACCACAAAAACATCGATGCTGTGCGCCGTATGATCACAAGAGACAGGCATGTGACATACCATGAGATTCGGGCATCTTTAGGCATAGGCATGAGTTAAAAACTATCAACGCTAAACAAACATTTGGGTGTGAAAAACTTGAGCTCTCGACGGATCCCACACAATTTGACTGAGGCTCACAAAACGGATCGCGTCACTTGGTGCAAAGCCATGCTTACCAGATTCAATGAAGGGGCGTCAAAGTTGGTGTGGGACATAGTAACAGGTGACAAAACATGGATTTATAGTTTCAATCCCATAACAACGCAGCAATCGAGCGTATGGGTTTTTCGAGATGAGCCGAAACCAACCAAAGTGGCGCGAGTGCAAAGTGTCTCTAAGCGGATGATTGCTTCTTTTTTTAAATAAAACTGGATACTTGGCTACTGTTGCTTTGGAGAAACGTTGATTGGTACACGACCATTTGTTTGCCGGAAGTTATTGACAAACTCCGTAAAAATAACCGTAAACGCCGTATCATCGTGCACCACGATAATGCCAGTTCTCACACGGCCAGACAGACAAATGAATTTTTGAAGGTGAATAACGTTGACATTATGAGCCATCCCGCGTACAGTCCCGGCCTGGCACCTTGTGACTTTTATTTATTTCCAAAAATTAAGAACCAGTTACGCGGTCAACGATTTTCATCACCTGAAGAGGGTGTCGAAGAGTATGAAAAATATGTTTCAGAGATTGTCACGGATGAGTGGCATAAACAATATATTCATTTCTGACCATTTATACAATTTTTTTCTTATTCATTCCGGAAACTTATAGTGCGCCACACGTATTATTATTTTTTAAGAAATGAAATCTAATTAACTACGAAAAGTAATGGAACAAAGGTCGTTGTTTATAAATGTTATTAATATAGTCCTAGGAAGCTGCAAGTACTTTGCAAGTAACTCTGTATTTTGCATATGAAAAAAATTCAAAAATAATATACAACGTATTTACATAACTGTCCGAGAAGATCTGCAACCATTCACTGCAAAAGCATACAATGCACAGCGCACGACAAAGGCGTTAAACGATGGAATTCTAACAAAAGTTAAACAGGAAATGCCGTAGTTCATGCAGGAAATGCGATGTCAAAGGGGCGAGCGCCGCTTGTAATTAAGGCACAGATTGCAGTAGCGCTGAAGTGATCCGTACTCGACTGTTTCCGGCTGTTAATTCGGGGTGAACAAATCCAGGTCGCCAGTGTACCGTTCCCAATTCCAATATGGGAAGCGCACACGCTCTTCCCTAGCTCAACATGGCCAAGCGATCCAAAAGGCGCAAACCGATATCGAGCAAAACCACAGACATACTAAATAGATACCGCAAGTACCGCGCTCTTTATCAAAAACCACGCGTGTCACATTTTTTGTACCTCCGATGACGTCACAAGCACTATTTAGTGATGGAAAACGTTGGAAACGTAATTGATTGATTCGAAAACGCGGACGCAGCACGTATCTAGAATAATGATCCAAGTATTTATTGATTATAAGAAGCCGTGAAATATTAATATAGTAAAATAATAGCAGAATAACATAATTAAGTCCTTTATTTAAGTGTGTTGTGAAAAAAAAAAAAAAAAAAAACGTTGCTCCGAAAATCGAATAAAAAACAACAACAAACTTTACAGAATATTTTTATAACTTTTCTCTTTGTTTCCTAAGTCGATCAGAATCGAGAACTATGTTGCATCAAGTGAACATCACTAATCGCAAAATTTGATAATGTACCACAAAACTGAATGGTTTGTTTATACAAAAGTATCGCCCGTTCGATATTCATGGCCTATTGAAGTGTACCGCACCAAGTAAGAGCCGCAATGTATCACGAATCAAGCGGCACACACTTGTTTGTATATTTGTTTTCTCGAAATTCAAAATGAAAATAATCGATTTTAATATGAATTATGCAAATATTCTGATTACAAAATTACATAAAGTGTGTAAGGAAACGTCCCTGTTTATTTATCTTCTCACAGCTGTGGGGCTTTTGTAGTTTGTTATGGCATAATTAGGTATTTTTCACGTTTTCGACTGATATCTAACTACATTAACAGCCGGGCGCGTTCTGGAGCGTAGCAGCGGTAAGCGGTAACTAAGTGTTTATAACTTACATTGGGCACTCGAAGTAGGTACACTTGCGGCGTCTATTTAGATCACAGAACAATACGTACAGTAGAAGTGGTTAGTTAGCGTCTGATACGTGCCAAGTATAGGTCTCGGAAGACCTATCTGAGCTCAGACCGCCATTTTAGTTTTGTATGGTATTGTTGTGTCTCTAAAATCCTAAAAAACTGCCTTATTGTGCTGTTTTGGAGTGTAAAAATGACAGCCGTACCAGAAATATTATCCGTGGTTGTATTTGCTACTGTAATGAGGGGTAGCTCAGATTGCGTTACGAGAGGTACTTCTAACAATATAAACCGGGATCATCTTAAGAACTTTGGTTTATTTCACGTTTTTTTTACATAGTTTATCGTTTTGGGTTACAGATCCATAATCTTATATGTCAAGATCTTCTGTTTTCTTAACATTCTAAATACAAAACTATAATCATTACCTATGTTCAGCCAGCAATTCTACTCATAGAGTAGAGCCTAGTCTACATCCCTCTTCCTCACAGCTGAAGGGGTGAATATCCCTAATAATAATAATAATAATAAAAGCTGAAACCGAGAAACGCCGGAAGTATCTCGACCTGGCGCACGAGATCACCGACATGTGGGATGTGGCCTCCACTGAAATAATCCCAATTGTTTTGTCCGCAAATGGGTTAATTCCAGTCAGCCTTTCTAACAGCTTGAGGCGGTTGGATTTCTGTGGCGTGTCGCTTCCAGCACAAATGCAGAAGGCGGTCCTGCTCGATACGGCACGTATTGTTCGCCGATTCTTGGACCTGAGTCCCTGACCCCGGCCGACTGTGCCATTGCCGGGAAATACCGCCTCTCCCATTTAAAAATTCAAAATTAATTTTTTAGGCCTTGGGAGAGGCGAGAGTTTAAAATAAATACGATAATAATAATAATAATTCATTTATTTGTGAAAACACAGGTTACAGAGCTGACATGTACAAAATAAGTATAGTTTCACTGTGTCCGGCCAAATATTAGGCATACAAATGTTGAAAGTTATGTTCACTCACATGCACTTCACTACTTAATTTACTAAACCAGATGTGTCCAATATTATTCATTTTAGTAATAATTTAGTAATAATTTAAATTTGATATAAATGTACATGTTAATTTTAATGTCAAGAAAATGATATAATAGTATGAATGATGTCACAATTAATACATAGATGTCAAAAATTAACTAAAGATTTTAGTGATTTATCATTCAAAAATTCGGACACTGTATAGTACATTTTATTGTGCAATAATTTATTTAACCTTTTTTTAAATCGCATAATGTTTTTCTCAGTTCTTAGTACCTCTGGTAAGGTATTGTAAATTTTTGGAGCCATTACAAAAATACTTTTTTGCATGAATGTAGTTTTACATGCTTTCAAACAAAGATGGTCATACCGTCTTGGCTTCAGATTTCGTATGAACAAGTGTGGGTTCATTCGGACGTACACAGCAGTTTCATATATATAAAGTGATGGAACAGTCAGTAATTGAAGGTCTTTAAAATATGGTTTGCAGCTATCTGTTCTCTTCAGTCGACAAATGCTGGTGCTGGCCCTAGCTGGTGCTCTACCTATGATAGGCAACTTACATCGGTGATCAGCCTTTACTACAGGCTAGCCACACACTGCTCGGAAGCTATCATCTTACCAACACTACCATGGGGGTCCTATTTTAATAAATGCAATATGGTCGCTTCTTGTTTGGAGAACTAAATTAATAACTAATTCGTCGTCGTTCAGCAATTAACCGCTAGATGGCAGAACATTGATTGAAACTTCAGTATAATGTCAAAACGTCGTAACTTGTAATAATAGGTATTGATGGTATAGAACTTTCAACGATATGCCAACAGGGTAAAGTTTAAATTATATTAACAATCCTGAATTTGTTATTTCTTTTTAAATTTGAAACTACGACCAATCAATAACAACATTTTGTAGTGTTTCAAATTTCAAATTAAGAATGTGTGAGTTTTGGCGACATTGGTTGTGATAATAAACGAGGCTACCTTTGTTTTTTTTCTTCCGTGATTTAGATATGTCTGGGACCAAAACGGTTTTGTGATAACGTCTTAATATTGATATTTTCTGTCACCCGATGAAGAATAATAGATTGTATTGTGTTTACAATAATTGAACTGAATTCCATAGAGGGAAAAAACATTACGACAAGAATTTACAAGTAAAATGAATTGTAGAAGACGCGACTCTTTTAAAAAACTCTTGGTAATTAACAGACGTTCAGTGGAAACGAGCGTGTTAAAATGTGAATATATTTAGTGAGCAGTTTCTGTGAATTTAAATAGCTTTATGAGACTGATGTTCCAATTTATGTGACAATAACCATTTACGTACATTATGATGTCAAATGCAAAGTTGCTTTAAAAATAAATAGAAAGAAACAAAATGATTCTTTTAATGCGATGCAGCGCTTATAACGTATCTGCCATATCCGATGTTGTAGCAGAGTATGCTGCCCTCCTAGTCATAAACAACGCATTTGTATTTAGGTCAATTTCGACGTATTGCCACCTAAAGTATTTTTTCTTTAAAAAATGTCCATTACACTAATTTTGCTCATGAATTAAACTAAAACTTAATAAGATATAAAAAAATCCGCTTCCAAGAGGTCAGATACCGTTTCGCTGATTTCAGACATGTTAATAACTCAATTTCGCTAAAAATGTCGATTACGTTGTTTTTGATAAGGACGGCAGTATGACGTACGATAGTCGTACGTTTGTTTGCATTTAATTTTAATTTACAATTAAATGTAATACCTTTATTTCATAGGTGTAGTTGGCGAAATCTTATTTGCACCGAATCGTCTTTTCGCTTCATCTTGTAAAGTACAATAGGACAAAAGAGTGAGCCTTCTCGGTACCGCGCGTGCCATCTGTGTAGTGCGAACAACTAGTTTAAACACTTTTACGCATTAGCACTTCATTTCAAACTTGGCCATCTTTATGCGAAACTGACTTTGTTGAATTACTAAGAAAAGATTCGGCAGTCGGTTTTTTCTGGTACTGCTTAGAGGTTTAAAAAAATGGCCTGATTACTAAAGAAATAATTCAATACTAGAATTCAGAAGAAGCATGCTCGCGCCCATGACTCGTACGATGGACCAAGATCGTTAAGACCATGTACGCTTTGAGTACAATCTCACTCAGTACAAAGCACTAAAAAAACCGATCTCGAAAGTTCGAGGAATTACATCTATTTGCCAAGTTTTATTGAAAGCGGTTACCAGAAAGTGTAGTTTGCCACCCTAGGCGAGGGAATATTTTGTACTTTAAATACTGAGCCCTCTTTCCAACAAAAAATAATCATCAAAATCGTATCATAAATGTTGGAGTTATCGCGTTAAATACATACATTAAAAATAAAAAACATACATGGAGAACTTCCTCCTTATTTTGAAGTCGGTTAAAAAGAAGTGCTAACGGTTTTATTACTTTACTGTAATAGAAAGGGTAAGTCGTTCCAAGAGATAACATTCATCGATGCAAAAGATATTTCTTCAACTATAAACAAATTATAAAAAGAAGTAAATTACGTCGCTAGTCCGCGAGCCGGATGAAAGTTAAATCTAAAACTTAAACTGCCTCTGTGGCCTGATGACAACTATCAGCAACATATAAGCTGGACTGCCATGTGTAATTTGTGGTTGTCTATGTGCCGGCGCGTATAAAATACGCTGTGTACATAGGCTCTAACTTACGAAAAGATTTCATAAACATGCAACCCATATTATACCCATTATTACTGTTTGAGTAACCATAAAATATTCGTCAATATCAGAAAAGTTTTAGTGCACCTGTTTATCTGAGACTTGTTCATCTGAGACCTGTTTATCTAGAATTCCAAAACTTCTGCAAACGCGAGCACTAGCACTGTGGAAACTTTGTCAGCGATGTAACAATAGTTAATAGCCGTCCGCGCAAGATCACGTGCAGTAAGCAATGGTTCGTTTCAAGACTGGCCGCGCGCGCGCACCCGCACCACGTCTCAATTGACGGGATCGTCTATACTGTAACCAAATTGATTTGGCTACTATATTACGTGTTATCTGTTACCGTTTGTAAGAATAAAGAAATTAATGATAAAAAAATATTGCTCTTGGATATATAGGAAATGAGGATCTGCATCGTGACTTGTATATTGAGTCTGTAAATAAGGTGCGCCGAAGTTCACGAACATAGATTTCATCTTAGAATAATAACGCATAGAAACCTAGCCCGCACACGCTAGTGAGGCAAATTGAAGCGCTCCCAAAAGGCCTACACACCGCGAACACCTCAAGAATTTTAGCTAAAAATGACGAAATGTGCGGTAAATGAGTGTAAAAATACGTCAGACAAACATAAAATAGATACTAACATCGCATTCCACAAGGAAGTAACGCGTTTCAACTTGTATTTTTATATAAATATTCACTAAAACCGAAAATTAACGTACTACTAAAACTAGCCTACATGAATTTGATTTTTGCCTCACTTGTGACAGTTCTTTGATATGAAACTATCATTCTATGCGTTAATTATTCTAAGGATTTCATCATCACGTGAACATAGAGGCTATACAGCTACTAGACAATACAAATATAGTGCGTAGACTACAAAATAACTAAACTTTTTGAGTTAGTGTAGTCAATCATAGCGAATAAAATAAATATTAGTGCCAATGTTAATTAGACTATGAACACATGAACAAAGTGTCTTTGTCCCTAAGTAATATTAAAATATATTTTGTCGACGGATATTTTTTTAAATTTATAAAGCTTTTTATAACAAATTTAAAAAAAACTTGAGGTTGCTCAATAGTTCGCGGTATTACATCTATTTGCCAAGTTTTATTGGAATCGGTTACCGGAAAGTACACGAAACCGGATTCATCATTAGAGGTGGAATATTTTCTTCTAATTTAAATGAAACCAATAGTGAAGTACTTTCTTTCCAACAAAAAAAGAATCATCAAAATCTCAACAGGGAAGATGGTTTCTCCGTACCACCAGTTTGGGATCCATTATTTCCTCTAATGAAAAATCCCAAACAGACATAAGACTGCAGTACTAATTAATATGTTTTAGTTTATTCTAATTTCTATTAATAATTAATAATAAATTAAACTTAATAAAATTCATTCAATAAAATAATTTGTAAAACTTAATGTATCGTAAATTGGAATGTTTTCTTTGTAAAATTAAAAATAAGGTATTTAATTAATAACTATTGTAACTATAGTGAAAAAATAGGGTGGTTTGCATCAATATTAGACATAACCTCAGTCAACCGTGACCATGGGACCTGTAAAGGGCCCGAAACGTCGGTTTGTTTGAAAAAACAAATATACGCGATTTAAATCCGGAAAAATAGTTTCATTTCCTATCATCAAAATCGTTTCACAAATGTTACCGCGTACCATACGTACAAATTTTATTTAATTCCATAGGTAAAAATTTTACCTATGGAATAAATGATTATTTGGCCTTGACTGTGCCTGTAATAAGCATAAGCGAGACTATACAAATCTAGAAAGCTCGGACCCACTTCGGATGTCACTTGTGCACTAAGTCCGATACGAATCCTAGAAAATACGAATACCGCTTGTACACCTAGAGATAAACTGATCCCTGTGACATTTCGGACCGTCATTTCTCGGATTCGGAACTGGGGGTCTACTCTCGATCTCCGTCCGAAACAATTGCTGCCAAATAAGCAATATTGACCAAATGAAAAGACGCGTGATGCGAATGAAGCTTCATATTTGATACTTGTCTTTTTAACCGACTTCAAAAAAGGAGGAGATTCTCAATTCGACTGTATGTTCGTTTTTTGTGTTTTGTTTTTTTTTGTATGTATGTTACGCGATAATTCCGGTATTTGTGAACCGATTTTCATGATTCTTTTTTTGTTGGAAAGGGGGTATTTCCATAGTGGTCCCATTTCAATTTGAAGAAAATCATCCACCTCAAAGGGTGGCTGTTCACGCATGAAGATTCATTTTTATAAACAGCGCCTAACTTTAATTTAGGAGCAATTACTTTTAGCAATTATTTAGTTGATTTTGCTATTTCATCAATTCAAGGCGTTTTTCCCTCGATATACTTTGAGTAGTGTCGTAGTGAGAACCTATTTTTATTATCTCCAGTATCAAGTCCTGTATAGTGGCGAACTAGGGGATATTTCAATGAAACTTAGCAAATAGACGTAATTCCACGTACTTTTGCTTTGCTTGGCTGCCACTAAATTTACAAATCAAAATTAAAAAATGCTAGTTTTAAAAACCTTCATAGGACAACGCTAATTAACAATGACAACTTACTCCTACAGCTATAATTATATTCACATTCGCTCATGCACTTACATGTCAAACAGGTTATTTTAGATGCACTATATACACTTTACTATGTACATTATTATTGTCAATGTATATATTTACGCATAGTTGTTATATTTTTGCTTTCAAATAACTAAATCCCTTTCGTTGGTCCTGACTGAAAACCAGCGCCTTAAGAAACTTTGGCATATGCCGAGTCAGTGCCGTTTTACTGCTATGACAATAATGTTATGTTTTTTCTGTATTTGTGTTACATCAGTGAATAAAGTGTTTATCTATCTAACATACAATCATCAAAATACTACACCAAATACTTATAAAGGGTATTTTTTCATAATTCATAAATCATTTGTTTATGAAAACATAGAAGTTGACATGTAATAACCTAACCTTCGGTTAAAAAACCGACCTCAAAAGTCATTCACCCCCTAGTTTGCCACCCTTAAAGGTGGAATATTTTCTTGAAATTTAAATGGGACCACATCTGAGGTACCTTCTTTCCAACAAAAAAAGAATCATCAAAATTGGTTCACAAATGGCGCAGTTATCGCGTTACATACATACAAAAAAAAAACATAACGACGAATTGCGAACCTCCTCCTATTTTTAAAGTCGGTTAACAAAATAAGTACTATTTTATAGTGTCCTGCCAAACCTTAGTATAGAAACATATGAACTGCAGCAAACTAAAGTAAGTGTAACATGGTTATGAGTATAAAGATAGAATATACAGAAAAATTTTCGTCGACCGGGTGGGACATGAAACCACGTCCTTGCTGCACCGTAGCATTGCTCTAACCATCTGAGCCACGGAACCAGTTACTGAATCTTTGAAATTCTCCTATATGTTTTTGTGCTTGTCGTCTCTTTGGTTCTACCCCCGGCCCGTACTAATTATAGGCAAAATGAGTACACGTGGGGTGAAAGCAATAATTTTAACATTCTATATACTTCCTTCGATCTTGATCTTTTCAATACGTTGAAGTTTTATGGTTTACGTATTAAGTTATGTTTGTAACGATAGGTTAGTTAAATTGTGCGTTCTTATTAATATGTTTCTATTTGTGAGGATCTGTAATTGGCTCTCAGTTGTTACTATTATTATATAAGTTAGTTTTAAGCCAACAGGCCTTTAACATAAATAAATAAACAAATTAAAGATCTTTGTACTAACTTTTCGGCTAGTGACATCTAGTGAGAGATTTTTGAACAACCTTCTCTTTGCAGCCTTTGTATTCATAATCATAACAAAACTAGTCGAGTTATTTCACAAAAAATCTCAATAAATTAGTGTAATGTGTCTTTTTTTTAAGATTAATATTCTATTAATATTCACACGGCAAACAGGTGCCTAGAAACAAAATACCGCATATTAAAATAAAGAAAGATGTGTGAAGTGGAAGGCGATGGGAAAAAGGCGTAAAGTGTGTATGTAAAATAAAGAAATCATCAAACGCCAATGCGTGACGGGAGGAGCAGTACGTATATTAGTCAATTAGATCTAAATTGAACGTGCGGGCGCGCAGGCCGCGCAGCGAGCAACTCGTGCACCATCCACAGCGTATTTATAATCGAGGAATGCATTACCTATAATTTATGAGTTCACTGGACATAAAACTTACAAACGAAGTTGGGAGCTCGATGAGGCCAAACTATTTATCATTAGATTACGTACTAACTGGGCTGTAAACGATAGTATTCCATTGGAGATAAATATCTTAACATTTTTTTTAGACAACCATACTAATTGCAACGAAATCGTCTCCTCATACAGCACCTACAGTGTTTACCGCCAAAGCACCGAGGTGTCAATTGTTTTCTAGTTTCTAGTTCTTTAGCATTTACAAGAAAACAACGACTACGTACCAAGTCAAAAATCAAAAGTACTTTTTTGCAGTGCAGCATAATAAAAAAAAATTATTAATAATAAAAGAAAAATGTAAAATATATCTATGACTCAACTACAGAAGACCATTAGAAGATCATTGTCCAATATTGTGATAATACACAAAAAAAGAGACAATATGCTATTAAAATTCATGAGCATAAATCACAAATTAAAATAACACCCGAGTCCCGGGAAGCTTGTTAAATAACCAATGTAAACGTTAGCGTCTGAATCGTTTGAGAGCCCTCTTTCACGGGGAAGTTCATAGCTATAATTATTTGGTTACATTTGAGGAATATAGGCATATATGAAGTAATCCAGTGGTTCAATCTTTGACAAAATTGCTGTTTCATCCAAGATATCCAAGTCATAAATTTACAGAAATCTGCCAGGACGTGGAATCGATAACATTTAATTACTGGACCAAATATAGATTTCTCAAAGGCAAACACACATTTAGATGCAGACCAAGGCGAACTTACTACGACCAAATTGAGGACGTCCACAATCTGGAAGAGGATGCAGTGACAAAGATAAAGAAAGGAATGAGTCGCTAGCTGGTGCGGAGATGTACTGTAGTATGGAGATGACGCACACACTCAACATAGCCTCGCACCAGGGAAACCCTGTGTCCCGGGTGCCATGGACACACATAGACAACCACAAATTACACCTACACTTACGAGAGAAGTAAATGTAGGCCAAACCGTTCGGCCACAAAGGCAGTTAGTTAGTCAGCAGATGAGATGTAAGTATGTACGAGAAGATGAATTAAATACGATTGACAAAACAGATTTATAAGGCGAGTGTGAAAGTGCAAGTTCGTGGTTGCCGATAAAGGCAAACTTATCACGACCACATTCAGAACGTCCTCAAGACAGATCAAGAGGAAGCATGTAGCCTAGCCTTAGCGAATTAAGAATGCAGAAGACTCGATGTACGTACAAGATTTATTGTAAAAAATGTTAAAAGTGCAATAGAAAAAACTGCAAGAAAGAAAAGGTACAATTATTATAAAACACTCCCTGTAAAAGTAACTAACATAATACTCTAGTCAAAAGCGCTTATAAAACTAGGTATATAATTTTAATAGTAATCGACGTGACTGACGACGGTGATATGTGATTTATTGGCACGTCCTCTTGTTTCAAGAATTTAGATGGTAATGACTAGGGCTCGGATAAATACGGAGTATAAACTACAAAATATGTACACATTATATGGGCAAAAAATCTTAAAATACGGTGTAAAAAATACAAGTGCCTACGCTTTTTTTTAAAGTTATACAAGTTTTATGCAACTTCAATCTAATTTTCGTTACTGTTTGTGTCTAAGTTCCGTTAGAATAAACAATTTCATGTTTTTTTAAATTTTCAAAATTAAAACTTCGTCTGATCAAGTCGGAGCAACGCTTTGTACTTCTGTCTTCTAATCTTCCGCACAATAAACTGTTCATTTTTTTTAGTGCATGGAGTGGAGTCATTTGCCTGTCATGTATAAAAAAAAAAAAGTCTTTATTTATTTCAAGTAAACTGTTTAATTAATAAAATATCACGTAAAAGGATTATTAATTATTTCAAGTTTCGTGTAAATATAGCAAAATATGGAAAATAAAGGTCACTTTCTATTATTCTAGATATCATTATTTATGAAGAAAACAAATTAAGGAACGTTAATTATTGAAATAAAAAATATGTAATTACATATTAATCCGGGTCCTAGTAA
>NW_020656077.1:9676382-9733678 GCF_003589595.1 Hyposmocoma kahamanoa
ATTACATATTAATCCGGGTCCTAGTAATGAAGATGGATAGAACAAACGTAAGAATAGTGGAGGAAAAGGAACTCGAGAGCGATTCAAAATATCAAAAGTAAGTGGCCAGGAACCAGAAAAGAGAATGATGAAAAGGTGGAATGACGATGAAGAAGGCCAGTATTGTCATAAGCAAAAGTATCGTGCTGATGAGGATAAAGATTTGTGTAAAGGTTGTAACAAATGGACAACCGTGGTCTCTTCCTACTCTGACGTGAAAAGAGCGTGAAGTATATGTAAATAAGAAGTGTGACGTACATTCGGAGATAATACAAAGTATTAAAAAGCACTGTTACATGTTCTCGTGCATACCTTTTCAACATATTTAGACGTTCGGAAA
The DNA here is from genome assembly GCF_003589595.1 of Hyposmocoma kahamanoa. Taxonomy (NCBI): domain Eukaryota; kingdom Metazoa; phylum Arthropoda; class Insecta; order Lepidoptera; family Cosmopterigidae; genus Hyposmocoma; species Hyposmocoma kahamanoa. Next base: position 9,676,762 of record NW_020656077.1, read on the forward strand.
TGAAACTAAATTAAAAGAAATAAACAGCGTGTATTTGTTTTTTCAAACTAACCAACGTTTCGGGCTTTTTACAAGAAAAAACAAACATACGCGATTTAGATGCGAAAAAATAGTTTTACTTCCAATGTGTTGCTACCACGAAATCCTAAGAGCGGTTGGTTACACACGTGTACTTTCAGCAGCGATACAATCGCGCGTTTGTGACTGCGTCGCGACACTTCGGATTTATAGGCGTTTCCATCGATGCAAACGCGCGACTGCGTCTGTGCAGTCCCTTATGCAGAGTACTTAAAACCGTGACAAAGATAGAGAAATTAACGCTATATTATTATTTTGACTATCCCCGTGAATCAGCTATGAGTCGGTCGCAATAACAACCAATGAAAACATCGAGAATCATAGATAATAACTGGAAGAATTATTTCCAAAGACGAAGAACACTAGCACGAATTCGCCGGTCAGTATAAAATAAAACTACCAATAATACAATATCATACTTGCGGTATCAGTTTCATATCGCACTGCTATTACAATAGTGTTGTAACTCAAAATATGTGAATTTCAAGATTCTATCATTACTGAACGTAAAATTTGATTCTCTAAACGTCAATATTCAAACGCAAACCGTCGTTAGAATATTGTAAAAAACAATTAATTCTGGCCAAAACAGCCCTAATTAAAAAGAAAATATGAAATTATTGTTCCCCTTTTATTCTTAAATTATATTTGCAAGAAATTGTTTCACTTCACTTTTTATTTTTATGGCTCCATCAATATGAGAACTGATGATTTTGCCAATGTCACAGTTGAAAGAAAAAAAACGAAACAAAAAAAAATTTTCGCTAAGCTCTAATAGGACATTAACCGGTGTTGGTAAGTTGGACTACGGGAGTAGATGTCTATGATAAAGTATAACCTATACATAGGGCGCACTATAAGTTTCCGGAACTGGCAACTTACATAAACAATATTTAAAAAGTAATTACAACATTTGAATACAGAATACAGTTTGTTTCATCTGACTGTCTCTTGTTTTTACATTGTGAAATCATTTTAGAAAATGGTTGTCTACATCTCCATGGATTTAACTCGTGAAAATTTTCGTACTATGATTTCCTACGACTTTAAGTGTAATTTAACAGCTCAGCAGAGCTTCGCTGGGCTTCAAACTTTTGGCGATGAAGCACAATGCAAGACGACTATTTATAGCTGGTTTGTAGAATTCAAACGCGGTCGTGTGAGTCTCAGTGACGAATTTCGTGATGGACGCAGATGCTGTGCGCCGTATGATCAACACAGACAGGCATGTGACGTACCATGAGATTCGGGCATCTTTAGGCATAGGCATGACTCAAATATAATCCATACTAAACAAACATTTGGGTGTGATGAAGCTGTGCTCTCGGTGGATGCCACACTATTTGATTGAGGCTCAAAAAACGGACCGCGTCACTTGGTACAATGCCATGCTTACCAGATTCAAAGAAGGGGCGTCAAATTTGATGTGGGACATAGTAACAGGTGACGAAACATGGATTCACAGTTACAATCCTAAACCAAAGCAGCAATCGAGCGTATGGGTCTTTCGAGATGAGCCGAAACCAACCTACGTGGCGCGCGTGCAAAGTATCTCTAAGCGGATGATTGCTTCTTTTTTTAATAAATCTGGATACAGAAGCGGGAAAATTGTTTTACTAGATCAAATGGTTTAGATATTTACTATTAAACAATGGTCTTACAAAAAATATATTATGTACATAAGGATATTGTCTAAAGAATGTGCTAATGTGTTACACGATAGGATGTACTTTGTCCCATCATCCGATTATCCGAAAACAGGCTTAAAACGAGTTATTTAAAAATAAAATATATAACTTAGTACATAATTTTTATATGCAAATGTTTCTCTTAAATTAAATTCAAAATTCAAAATATTTATTTCAGATAACAAAGATCCATTTACTTTGGTGTTAGAAGTAATAAAATTAACTTATAAGCTATTGTTAGTAGGAATATTATAAAACATATTACTCAATTAAATAAGATCTAAAATGTCATGTACTTACGAGGCATCTCGTGCGGAATCATTGTCCGTACGAGTCCTCTGCCACAACCTTCAGAGGGTTGTTGTTACTCCCCCGAAGTTTAACCGAAGCCCTATTAGTTATTAAATTCACGTTAATCCCAAAATTTGCAAATTACCCGGCGGTTTAACGACACGCCGCGCCGCCCGCTGCCCCGTCTGTCGCCATCGGGCGTTGGTCGACGACGGACATGTGTCAAATTTTCTCAGTCTGTTCTTATTTTACTCATATTAATCATACTTCACCTCTTAAAATGTAAACTCGCGTTGAAATAACTCACCTTAAGTCATAGAAATACGCGGCGGAATGCCATTATAAGATAATTGCATTGTCGCTTCAAATTGATTTATATATAGAAAAAATATAAATTATTTATTCCTTTAAAAAAAACAACGCAATAACATAAAGATTTAGACAAAGAACTAAATTACAAATATGTGCTGTGCTGCTAAAGAAACCGTGACCCACATACCGTCTTATCGTCTCACCTACAGTACCTACGCTGATTCTCAGTGGATCCGGCAACAGAACACACGTGATACGGACATTGTAGTCGTCACAGATTCACACTAAAAACATTGCACGAAACAAGCAGTCATATTACTATAAACACAAACATGATCGCATAGACTCTTCCATAATATAGTATAACAGTTGCAGTACCACTCAAGAGCTTTAAATCGCAAAGATCCGAAGGGCACTGTCACTGCGCCCGTCACTCGGAGACATAAATTCTCATGTGCCTGTAATTTCACCAGCACCCTTACCCTTCTAAACCGGAACACAGTAATGCTGACATTACTGCTTGGCGGCAGAAATAAGGAAGGTGGCAGTTCCTCCCTAGACGAACTCTTTCACAAGATCTACTGCTACTAAAATGCATGACTTAAAACGTATTTTACTACATAATTAATACTATATAACTTGTATAAAGCTAACTGTCAGCTTTCAGACAGAATTCAGAATAATAATACGCTCAGCACACTGAGATTAGGCGACTCCTGTTCCCCTGTGTTCCTTTACAAAATTCACGTCTGAGATAGCTTTTATGTGAATGTGGTTTGGATCAGGGTATCCTTGGTCACATTTTTTTAATGTCCTAAGTTGATTTATTCCTTGTATGACCTCCTTGTACGGTCCCCGTTCTATTTACGTTAAGTCCCTTCTTTTTTATGTGTATTCTCCTTTTATTAACTTTTTGTGTGATTTTATATGTTCTAGCTTCTTGTTTGTCCCTAATTGTTTTTTTCACCCAGGTATGATCTCCTCAACAGCAGTCCGTCGAAGAAGTTCTTCCAAAAATGTAGGCCATTTATTGGTGATCATACTATCACGTTATACTGATATGACATGTAAGAATTGTTTGTGTTGGTGGTCATATTTAGTCAGCAGTAACAGCTTGTAGGCACATTTTGCTTGACTTTAATAATAAAGTATAACCTCGTTCGATTTACGTCGAATTCTTTTTTTTAACCGACTTCAAAAAAAGGAGGTTCTCAATTTGTATGTATGTTACGCGATAACTCCGCCATTTGTGAACCAATTTTAATGATTCTTTTTTTGATGGAAAAAAGGTACCTCAGATGTGGTCCCATTTAAATTTCAAGAAAATATTCCACCTCTAAGGGTGGCAAACTAGGGGATGAATGACTTTTGAGGTCGGTTTTATAACCGGAGGTTAGGTTATTTATAATATCAAGTGACGGGACGAACAAGTTGTGCGCCTGGTGGTAAGCTACACGCCTGTCCATTACACTTGCAGTGCCACTCAGAGCTTTAAATCGCAAAGATTTGAGAGGCACTGCCACTGCGCTCGTCATCTTGAGACATAAGTTGACAAGTCTAATGTGCCTGTAATTTCGACAGCAATTATTTGTTATGAGAAAAACTTGGATGATAAATTAAATATAACCTTTGTTTTATATTTTGAGCGAGGTTGTACTTAATTAAAGACTAAATATGACCACCAATACAAACAATTCTTATTGGTCATATCAGTATGACACGCTTGTAGGTTCACCAATAAACGGCCAAAATAAAAACCTTGCTGCTGCCTAAACGTTAGCGTTCTTGATCAATATTAACTGACAACATCGTAACTGACACTGCCCAAGCCTAGTGGCCGCCATTAAGGCAATAATAATAATGTTATGATTTTATTTTAGTTCAATCGAAATATAGCTATTGTGATATTCCGTGATACGGGCTAGGTCATAGGTTCCCAAACTTATTGACTCGCCGCCCACTTAGGCAAGACAAAAAAAATTCAAAGCCTGCATAAACTTAAAACAAAAAATCACAAGGAAAAAAAAATATATACAGGGTGGAACAGGTCGACAGACGAAGCCGAAAAATGTAAAGAGTCTTAAATATGTACTTAATACCACTGAAAGTCTTTTTGTTCTAAGTATAATAGTTTACGAGTTTGTTATAATTATTAATACAAAGATCGAACACTCAGAAAAAATCCTACGATCCGGTCGGATTCGAACCGACGTCTTCTTGCATACCGTGGCAGACGCCATACCAACTAAGCCACGGAACGAACCAACGGACTTCACGAATTTTTCTATGTGCTTGCGTCGTGTCTTTGTACTTGGTCTTTCAACGACTTTTTAGTCGTAGCGCCATCTATGAGAAATCTATTGCAGATTTATCACCCAGTTATTACCTTTACAGCTACCAGTCCTGGCGAGAGATGTCGCTATTCACTGTATTAATTAATTTTTTTTTGTTGAATTGATATTCGATTATTTTTTGTGAAATTACTCCACTAGTTTGTTATAATTATTAATACAAAGATCGAACACTCAGAAAAAATTCCTTCCATCCGGCCGGATTCGAACCGACGTGCTTGTTCAATGATAAAGATTGGCTTGAAAAGTCTGTGTTGTCAACCCTACAAACAGCCGTTGGAGGCAACTACCGGGAGGTACTAAGTGGAGGAGGTAATGCCGCCGATATCAATAGAATCTTTGTCCTGCAGAAACGTGCAGTTAGGGCAATTTACAATCTGGGCCCCAAAGTATCTTTGAGAGATAAGTTTAAGGAAATTAACATTCTTACACTAGCCTCACAGTACATTTATGAAAATGTAATTTATGTTAAAAGGAATAGTAATTTCTTTATGACAAAACAGTGACAGACATAACATTAATACAAGGAATAGAAATAAACTAGCATTTCTTGATAGTCGTCTTCACAAAGTCAAAAAATCATTTAAGGGGCAATGTATACGCTTCTACAACAAGATTCCGGTTGATATACAAAATTTGCCTTTCACGAGGTTTAAAACTACAGTGAAACAAAAACTTTATACTAAAGGTTATTATACAACTTCTGCATAATTTGGATGACAAAAATCCGTAGTAGTAACCCGCTTAGCTCATGGAGGTAGTCTCGTTCTTTGATGTTTCAAAAAAAAAATATTGTAAATGTTATTTACAAAGAGCAACCCCTAGAGTTTCTTGCTCATTCTTCTCAGGGGAATCTGCCTTACGAATGAGCGGTAGAGTTTAACCATTGTGACGATTTCAAGTATAATAATGCTTACCTATGAAATAAAGATTATTTTGAATTTGAATTTGAGGTAGTCGTTGACCTCTGCCGTTGACCAGCGTGCCGTCAGTCGCTTTCTTTGATCAATCATCATATGAATGATGATTAATTACGCGGGTATTTTATTGTATTACTTTGAGAGTAATTAACACCCCTAAATTCCGTGTTTGACGACCCAATATTTGCATTTACCGAAAAAGTGCACCTCTCATAGAATCTTCGGGAGACATGTTGTTTCTAAACTATGCGTTGTCATAAACTACCCGCACCAACTTAAGAAAAGTAAAGTTCAACATGCTCAACATGCGTCAAGTAGGTACTCAAATCACACAAGCCTCGTAACCCTTAATTCGGCTCTAACGTAAAACAGTAAAATTAGGCAACCAATCACGTGACTTATCACTGCTTATTTGTTTGATTTTTTAATGATTTATTAATTTTGAAAGTTCTTTTTAATGAGATCAACATTTAAAACTACATTTTCTGTTAACTTGAGCAGAGTAGTTGAAATTTTAATATAAAAATGTAATGTAAAAATAAATAAATCGGTTCAGAACACCTCCACGGTTCGTTATCTTATTTTTGAGTATCGATTATGGAATTGCTAAATTTGATTATTTATCATTACTTTTTCTTTTGAATTGCTCATGGTACTTATACCAGACGAGACGTTTATTGCGAAACCTATTTCTTTATCATAATTTGTCTTTCTAAAATTGACATTTAGATATTTAATAATCAACGATATCCGACGCGTACGCCGCCGCCGCGCATCTCTATACGGAGTTGCCAACTAAGCGAGTTTGTCCCTTTTTGGGACATTTTGACATCAAAATGAAATAAAGATGAATCTATGGGCTAGGATATGTAGACCTAAGGAACTAAAGATAAAATAAGGAAATATGATCATTAAACTTACCTGTGAGTCTCGCAAATCTGGTTCGCTAGCGGCGGCTGACAGCGATTCATCTGCGCCGGCACCGCCGCTACTGGCATCGCCGCTGCACACGTCGCCAGCGCTAGCGCTGAACGCTCGCCTGCGCGCCTCCTGCTTCTCTTTATCCTTCTCTTTACCCGTCAGTATGTGTCGAGTTTTCATTAGAATGTTTAGGGGTTTCATTGATTTACGAACCTGCAAAACACAATATTTTTAATATTTGAAGTTGAAAATCATTGTCATCAACTCGTTATTACTAGGTTTACCATCCTGGCAAAATTGTTGGACTGTTCACAATCATTGTGAAGAATGTTTAAAACAACATAATAATACACATTATTTATTTATTAACCTATATTATACTGACAATTAGATTATATTCATAAATTATGTAATCTATAGCATCAGCGCATCCTGAAGGCGCATAGGTCCCAGCTCTATCCATCTGGCTCTGTCTCTTGTCAGCCTAGTCCATAGAGGTCCAGCTATTTTTTGAAAGTCATCGGACCATCTTCTAAATGGACAATTCTGGAGGACATTCTGTTACCTTTCTGGTCCACGTTTCTATTCTTTCCCTGTACATGTGGCCAGTCCTTTTTGTGGTGACATCCTCCAATTTAGTAGTCCTACGTATGTCTGTAGCTCTCTTTATGTCTCTTAGAAAGAATCCCAGCATACTTCTCTCCATTCTTCTTTGACAGGTTGTGAGTTTCTGATGGTATTTATTAGTCAGTGCCCGCGTTTGGCATCTATAGGTCCGAAATTGGGAGGATGCAGATGTAAAAGACCTCTCTCTGTGCTTGTTTTTGAATATGTCTTTGAATGACCAATATCGGTTCCAAGAGTTGGTAACTCTTCTTTCTAGTTCTTGCTCAGTTTCATCACTAAATGACACTTATTGGCCCAGATAATACACATTAATGTTTAATAATTAATTTTATAAATAATAAAATAAAATATAAAAACTTTTTCATTTTAAAAAAAAACCGACCTCAAAATTTTGCTTATCGGCTTTGTTATTGTGATTACATCTATTTGCTGAGTTTTATTGGCATCGATTAACGGAAAATGCGTGAAACCGGATTTATTCAATTCAGTGATAGTTCTTGTCAAAGTCAAAGATTATTTATTCCATAGGTAAAATAAATTTACACTTGAAAACGTCACATTTAAGCTACTGCTCGTTCACTACGCTGACCTCCCTGAGAAGAACGAGCAAGAAACTCTAGGGATTGCTCTTTTCAAATAAACTTAAATGCTATGGAATACACTTTGAATCAAATTTGTGTGGATTCTGGAGCCGTGTCGTCTTTCCATACATCTTTATCTAACACGTAGTCTTCAATTTTGTACTATGATTTTTCGAGCAAAATATTTTTAATGTAGTTTTTAAACTTAGGAAATGATAAACTTAATATATGCTTCGGAATCTTATTGTAAAAACGTATACAGTTCCTCATAAAAGAGTTGTTTACCTTGTTTAAACGAAATCGTGGTACCATGATTTTGAGTTTGGACTTAGCTCTAAGGTTAATATTATGGATATCTTCTTTCTTATTGAAATTATGTATATTTTTACGAGCATATAAAACATTTGAGTAAATGTACTGTGATGCCACAGTCATGATACCAGTCTCCTTAAACTTTTCTCTGAGAGAAACCCGAGAGCCTAGACGGTACACAGAACGAATCGCTCGTTTTTGCAATACAAATCTGGTTTGAATATCTGCCGCTTTAGCCCACATGAGAATCCCGTAGGACATTATACTATGGAAGTGACTAAAGTAAACTAGTCTAGCATTACTAACATCGGTAAGCTCACGTATTCTGCGGACTGCGTATGGAGCGGAGCTTAATCTGCTGGCCCAGAGATCTATTTTATAGGTTTTGTCACCTCGTTCATAGAGGTGGAATATTATCTTCAAATTTAAATGAGACCAGTATGGAGGTATCCTCTTTCCAACAAAAAAATTTTTTTGATTTGATTTGATCATACACAAGAAAAAACAAAATACAATAGAATTTAAAACCTCATCTTGTTTTGAAGTTGGTTAAAAATTAAATTGGCTGCATTGACTTACCATAAGTCAATGATTGGCTGCTTTTAATTTGCTACTAACATGGCAGATTAATACAAAGATGAAAAAGATATGAGATATTGTGTTCTTAATTTAAAAAAATCGAATATAGTCAGAGATGGGCAAGCGCCTGAGTTTTAGCCCGGGTTTCAATGTGGTTAAAATCTACTAATACCCGAAATCGAGGGTAAAAACTATTTGCAAAATGTGATATTATTACCAAATGTTTATTACTATTGAATCATTTCACTTGAAAATCACATTGATATGAATCAATACAAAAAATCTATATATACCGTTGAATCGATTTTCTTAACAATCGAACTGTAATGCGTTCCTAGTATAAGTGAGAATACACAGGATTGCAAGGAGGGAATTGTGTGGAGTTACCTTTTACGTCAAAGAAAGATTTTTTATTATTTTACGCGTATAATGGTCTCCGCCCTCAATTTTGGGCAGAAATAGGCTGTAACCCGGCGCTTTGGCTAAAACCCCGGGTGAATTGATTGGGTTTTAACCCTAGTTATCTCTGAACAGCCCATCTCTGAATATAGTGCTTATATGAACATTATCGTACCTTGCATTTAATGCTCGCTGGGTGAACAAATGTTCCTTCATCTTTATCTTGGGAAGGGGGAGGGTCGCGCAGCCCTAGCACTAACATATCATCAAGGGATGCCTGCAAGTGCCTCCGGCGCGACGGCCGTGCCTCCTCATGGCTCCGACACGAGTACACCGACACAGAGTCCATACTAGCTTTACTAGTACTGCCAGATATCACGGTCACATTCTCTACGGACTCATTCGACTGGCAATCGCCCTGTCTCGCTCGCTCTTCATATATTTCAACCGAGTTGAAAGTGTTCGTTACACGATCGACGCCCAAATCCAGCTGAGGCGGTATTAGTTCGTAGTGATGCCCCTCATTCTCTGTATAAACTTGGTCGTAAACAGCGGCATCGTAGTTGCGGGATGTGGAAGGCATATTTCCGTAAACGTTGTTGTAGTTGTATGTATCTTCTTCGTTGCGCGGGCTCACGTGGCGTACCGATTGTAGATCGTTTGAGGTCAGTATGCCATCGTCCAAATTCAAGGGCCTGCCTTGTCCGCCGAATCCGTCCACAACAGGCGTAGTATTGGATAAAAAGGAGCCGTCGGTGTCGAAGCTACTGCACCCGACCATACCGATAGGGCGACGCGGCATATCCTGCCTGAACTTATTTGTGGCAGGTTGTTGACCAGCGAAGTCCACAACGAGTATTCTGTCTGCAATATTTCTGCAATCATTATTAAACCCAATCCCAGAGTCACTGTTGCTGGATGTGGTTGTTATTTCGCTGTGGTTGCTTGGTTGCGGCGAGTTTGCCACAAATTCCTGGCCATCAAGCCTTGCGTCGTCTTGTCTACAAGGCGGTCTCCTGTCCCGTGGTGCCCGAAATACAGCCCTGTTACACCGCGAGAAGTTCCCCAAAGCAGGACTGCCGCCTTTCAAGGCCAGTTTTGATATCTGCTGTAGAATCGGACTTGCATAATCATCGGGCGGTAATGAGTACATTCCTTTTATAACGCCGACAACATACTCGGCTGAAGGTGGGAATTCTAGACATCTCTCAGCAACGGGGTCTCTTGTACATGCTATTTGGAATTCTCTCGCCCTGTTCACGTGCATGTCGTGTTCGGCCATCCTCAGATCCACGGCAAATACGTGACAACTGTGAGACGCTTCAGATTCTGTCATTTCTGCTGAAGTGACTAGGCCGAAGTACCGTCGATCAGTATCTGAACCACATCCTGCATAGACGATGCGTTCTCGTTGATATTGCGCAAGGACTTGGCCGGTTTGACGGCGCAGCAAGAGTACAGTTGGAAGTACAGAGAGGAGAACTGGTGTGGCTGGACGGCGTTCCTGGCGAAGCTTCCGCACAGCACTCCGAACATTACCAGGTGCAGCCGCGGCTGTCGCTTGAGGTGTTTCTGTCGACCAATACATAAATGTCACTTAGTTTCAAAACATGAAGGTAACTAATAAAAATTATTGGTTTTTACTGGTTTTTTTTATAATATCAAGAGACGGGACGAAGAAGTCGTGCGCCTGGTGGTAAGCGATACATACACCTGTCCACAACAGTTGCAGTGCCACTCAGAGCCTTAAATCGCAAAGATCTGAGGGGCACTAAAACTGCGCCTGTCACCCTGAGACATAAGTTGATAAGTCCCATGTGACATTCGGTTTATAACAAACCCCATGGTAACAGCTTCCTACCTATTGTGCCAAGGTATCCCACGACGGTTCGGCATTCGAGCCGGGCGGCGTGGTTTGGCGCCAGCTGAGCGCGGCTTAAGTTCTGAAGAATCTCGTTGACACCAGACGTGCTGGGCACTGCATGGCAGACTGAAATAGGAATAGGCAATGATATGTGGCAAATGTCTACGGACAAATCACACCTTCAACAATAAAGTGAATTCATACGAAAGATAACATTAGTAGGAAACTTTTCAAAAACAAATTTTCCAATTTATTCACTTTGTTGTAAAAGTTGTATAGCATTGGGGATAGTGCAACAACACTTAACTAGCATTGGATTAAAAGTTTCCATTTGGGTAATCTAGAGGCCAAATTATTTTTGCATATTCGCTTTTCTGGTCAGGCCAATGAGATTGATGATATTGATGGCAAAGATGAGAAAGAAGATAATTCTTTATTCTCATTTATAAATTATATAATTACCACTACGTAGCTATATAAATACCACTATGGCAGCCACAAAGCAGTTTCAAGGGTATAGCTAGTCTTTTCTACATACTTGCTGTTCAATTGAAGGTAACTAATTCTGTGAAATCAGAAACAGAACCTTGTTGATGGTTTGTTACATTGTTTTATTAGATTCAATGTTTCCTTCACTGTTAGAGCCTATGCAGTAAATTTTTGAAATGAAGAATCTACACTACCAGTGGAGTAGATAAGCTTCTTGCTTGCAACGCTATGTCTGCGCGCGTTTGAATCGTTTCACTACAGCGCATCTGCGGTGCGTATACGCGCAGATGACGCGCGTTTACGGCGCCGCAAACGCACGTTACAAAATACGTCATGTGCATAGGCTCTTAGACAGCTTTTGCTATTGAACAGTAACAAATGTATACAAGCACATAAGTTAGAAATTGACCTCATTATTAATAAGCAAATTGTTATTGTGATAATGCATGAAGTACAATACAGACCTTCTTTTGACATTCACAACAAAAGCCTCAAGAAAAGTTTTTAGGTTGACAAAGTAAAAGCGACTAGTAATTTAATAAAAAGCAGTAAAATACACAAACAGATATGGATGACGTGAATAACAAGACAAGAGTGCTAAGTATTAGAAATGAATCTTTTTTTTTTCCAATTTCAATTGTGTATATTTGTTTTATAAAAGCAAAACTACGTTTGGGGTTCCTTACGATTACGGCTGAAATGGTATTCCCCTCACGCGTCCTTCATAGACATAATATTTGTTTTTAATAGGAAATGAAACTATTTTATTAGATGTAAATTGCGTATATTTCTATTTTAAATAAACCATAATCTCAGTACAGAGTACTAAAAAAACCGACCTCAAAAGTACGTGGAATTACGTCTATTTGCTAAGTTTTATTGAAATATCCCCTAGTTCGCCACTATACAGGACTTGACACTGGAGATAATAAAAATAGGTTCTCACTACGATACTACTCAAAGTATATTGAGAGAAAAACGCCTTGAATTGGAGAAATAGCAAAATCAACCATTAAAGTAATTGCTCCTAAATTAAAGTTAGGCGCTATTTATAAAAGTGAATCTTCATGCGTGAACAGCCACCCTTCGAGGTGGATGATTTTCTTCAAAATGAAATGGGACCACTATAGAAGTACTCCCTTTCCAACAAAAAAAGGATCATGAAAATCGGTTCACAAATACCGAAGTTACCGCGTAACACACATACAAAAAAAAGAACATACAGTTGATTTGAGAACCTCCTCCTTTTTTGAAGTCGGTTAAAAATACATTCGTATGAAAAAACAAATATGTGCAAATTAAGACCTGAAAAATAGTCCAATTTCCTATGGATAACAATTGCAAAACCTAAGAATTTTTCAGTTTTTTAAAAATGGTAAATGAAAACACGGCTTTGCATTAGAGACACCATATAGATTTAGGATGCTATGGTATTGAACGGGATACTGTATGTCTTGCAATGATTGCATGTAAAATAGTTTCATTTCCAATGTGCAGCTATTGTGAAAACCTAAGAACTTAAACAAGAGTGCTAAGTGTTAAAAGCCACCACACGACATATAGGTAGGTGCACCACACAGAATACGTGCATAGATGCACTCACATACCTAATGACATTGTTAGCTGTTTAGCCATCTGAAAAGAATGTTAACAATTTAAGTTTTGCTAATTTTTTATCTATGTATACAAGTCGCCATTTTATTAGTAGTCAAGGATATTAGTATTGAATTGATGAACTAGGCTATTGATAATTCCACTAGGCAATATCGGTCTTTGGCCATTCATAATGCAGTAAAGGGAGTTCCCTTTAGTACATATTGTACACTCAGTCAAAGACTGACAGAATAGATTTAAAATAAAAATAACAATGATGTGACAAAATTCCTATTTGATGTGATAAATGATAAATTACTTTTATTTTGTATGTTTTTTTAATTTTATTTAGTTAAATTCCAAGGAAAAGTTACTTTTCAATTTGCACCACTTTATTATTGAGTTTTTTTAATGAAATGTCAGTGTGCATCTAATCCTCCATGCACACCTAATGTCTAGACACTCTCACCTTGAAAAGGCCCAAGCTATAACTTTCAAAGATAAGCCTGCAGACAGGGAATTTCATTCCATAGCTGTTCGCCATATAAGTGTGGAAGTGCAACATCAATTTGTGCGAATCCCAGGAATATCAATAACACAGGGTTGGAATCCCAGTTGATGTCTCGTCCACCAGTGATGGAAAGGCAGTATTAAATCATTCCATTGCAAACTATCCATGATAAATATCCTGTAGAATTCCGATAGAAACTTTACAGCAGTTTAAAGCTAAAATAATTTAACTGCCTCTGTGGCCAAACGGTTACTATGATAGTCTGCCATGCAGAGGTACTGGGTTTGATTCCCAGGCCGGGAGAAATATTTGTACGGCCTAAATTTATTTATCTTGTGAGTTTGAGTGTAATTTGTGTGTCCATGGCACCCACAACATGTTTCCCTAGTCCGGGGCTATGAGAGTGTGTGTTATTTATTTATAAACAACAAAACAATGTTACCTATACATTATGAGAAATCAATAGGAATCTTACATTTTATCGTTTAGAATGTAATTACTCAGTCACTGTTAAGGTATACGGTTGCTGAATTACTCTTAGAGGACATTTACAATACTATTGCAACATGTAATATTCAATACCTGAATGATGAAGTGAGGTTTGCGGTCGGCGTCGCGTCGGCGGATGTCGTCGCCGAGTCCTAGTTCGCTCGTCAGGCTCAGTGTCTTCCGTATCAGTGGGTGGAGAATCCCGTGGCGCCACGCTCAGAGAGATAGCGCCCGGGGCACCTGCTACCATACGCGCCACAGACGCGTGAGGGGCTCTGGCCACGTTCGCGCCGTCTACGGCGAGCAAAGCATCTCCAGCACGCAAACCGGCGCGATCGGCAGGCCCTCCTGCGGCCACCGCAGACACAACGCAAGGCCTCTGCCCAGCAATAGTGAAACCAAAACCTCCAACGCCTCTTGCAACTATCAATCTCCGCTCCGCTGTTCGTGGCAAAACTCTACGCCGTCTTCGTCTTTGCTGAAGAGGCACCATAGTTTACCTCTAATGTTTAATCTGTTTACGAATAAGATAACAGTACGCAATCATTTTGTAGGACGTGTAAAAGTATTGCACAGGATATGCAGGAAGCTCCAGGCGAAACTTTTATGTGATTAAAACTCGACAAACTGGAATGAAAGTTTCGTTCGCGCAACTGACATTAGAAAGTTTGGTTTTGTGTTCGAACTTGAAAAGATGCATTCTACTACATATCACATTCTTAATTACTTATATGGTAAACATTATTAAAAATATATTAATATTATTATTGAAATAACAATTTTACATAAAGTTATAATTATTATAGATCAATCTTGTTAAAATAAAATGCGTTCAATTGTGGAATATGTGTACACACCACAGAATACTTGCACACCACATTTTTATAGTCTGTGGAAATTTTTAAAACAACATTAAAGCACCAAACGTTTTCCACGTTGTTTTTATTGAAAATTTTTAATATTTCCCAAGAAATTGAGTTATTTTATTGCCTGATCTATCAATTTAAATAGAATATCAACCAAAATGGCTGTAAGTACTATTATTGATACTTTAATATTTAAGATATATAACATAACCTACGACTAAGTTAATAAACCTATTTCTTTCAGAAAAAACGCAAGTTAAAGATTAGCAAAGTAAAAAGAAATAATCAAACTACTAATAAGATGCGAAAACAGGGAAAATTGAATCTTCAAAGGCATAGAAACAAGGTGCAAAAACAGAAGGCGCCTGAGAAGCCTCAAATTGAATACAGCAGCGAAAGTGAGGCCTCTGCAGACGGATGGGCGGACATGCTGGACGACGAAGAGCAGCAGTACATCATGAAGAGACTGGCCAAGCAACCACAGCTGCTTTCCAACATTCAAGAAGAAGAAAAACAACCTAATAGGTATTTACAAAATGTCTGGTATATTACTGTCTAAAAAGCCAACTATTGTGGCTATTAGAGAGGTGAGTGCAAAGCGACAATGTGTAAATGATGTAAATAAGGCCTGTAACACTTGGGTGTCAGCCTTGTGATGTCAATCCATGTGATTTATTCTACTCTATTGTATCGCCTCATAGTGAGTGGCAAGACCTCACACATGTGCACAGAGTTTTTGCCCTCTTCGCCTACAGGTCGCCCAACACTACAGTTTACTCCCTAACCAGCCAAATATCCTTTAGATGAAATTGACTTTTTATAACCACAAAGTAGTAGTATACAGTAGAGCTCCTTGTGAAAGTTTGTGTTCAGGGAAGTATTGCCACCTTAAAGACCTATGTCTGCCACCAAGCAGTAATGTGAGCATTACTGACTTCCGGTTTTGAAGGGTGCTGGTTACAGGCACGTGAAGCTTTTCAACTTATGTCTGTCTCTTTGTGATTTAAATATCTGAGCAGCTCTGCAACTGTATGGACTGGGGAGGCGTGTACAACCAGTCACACAAGTTATTTGTTCCGTCACTAGGTCACCGTCAATTATCTACTTATATTATTAATACACATGTGTATAACAGCCTGCGCACATTTTGATAATTAGTTTTGGTTGTTAATTTCAGTTAATTTTTTAAATGAAGCAAGTACATGAAATTCTATATAAGCTTTTTGTTTGCTTCGCGATGGTTGCGCGCGTTTAAATCGATTCACAACAACGCGTATACAAGCAGATAACATGCAGTATACGCGCAGATTACGGGTGTTTACAGCGCGTATATAATATGCCTTGTGCATAAGCCCTTAATGAAAAAAAAAAAAAAAAAAAAAATGAATAGCAGTGGTAAACATCTAGCCTATAACCAAGCTCGATGTTGATAACCCAATGGGTTGCTTTTCATTTAGAATGTAGAATCTTCGACAGTTTGCAGTGGTATGCACCCATAGCTTTAATTTGTACATGTTGGAAATGGTTCACTGTCATAGGTAAATGTGTGATGACCCCAACCAGCATTGGATCAGTGCGGAGAATTATAGTGTCAATCCTCCAATGAGATTATTGCCTAACTGACACTACCAGATTGTTTAGAGAGTAAATATATTTTATTATTTCGGTATTTACAACACAGGTCTAGGAAACGGAAGCGTGAAACAAAAGAGCGTGTTCCTAAACCCACACCAACAATGAACGACAGTGGGGCAGAAAATGACATTAGCGATTCAGATGATGAGATTGAAGACAAATATGAAATGGAATTGGCAGCGCGGCCAGTCAAGCGACTGCGGCCTTTACTGCCTATCAAGACGAAATTAGGGCTGCAGGAAAGGGCAGAAGAATGTGATGGTAATTATCGAGTCTTATTACATAATATCCAAATACAAGTAAAACAAATGTAAAGGAAGCTATTTTAAATAAACAATTAAAAATAAAGGCAATACCATCTTCATAAAACTATACAATTTATAGTAATATACTAAACTGAGTAAATGGGTACCTGTGTTTTAGACATCTTGTTTGTGCATACTTTATATTAGTGCTTATGAACAGATTGGCTACATTTATTTCACAATAAAACAATTAGTTATTATAATAATTGTCTCAGTAGCTGCCTACACAGTTGCAAAACTTTTTCAGTTCCTATTAGTAAAACTAACCTCGGTCAACACTGCCCATGCATGTGCTCTTCTTACAATGCTATCAGATTTGATTTTAATAGTGTTCTCTGGTTCTGCGACCTTAGCCAGGAACTCAAAAAGTGTCCTACATGTTGACTTAACTATAGGTTTTGTTATATATTTTCTCAAAGTATTGGATGCAAGATTTTAATTACTGTCATTTATGCACTTTTTGTTATTGAATTTTGATTATTGTGTTCACATCAAGTATGATACATTCTTCTTGTATCATATGTGTAGTAATGCTAATCAAACGCCTTCACCTTATTTTAGTATCGTATCCAGTGATGTGAACCAACAATAAAAAAATTATGCTTTAATATCTGGCAAGGCTTGTGTATCTCACAAGTCCTATTCTTCTTATTATAGATTTCTTCTTATTATAGCATATTGTTCATATGCCATGATAACGAGAAGTATAATTAAAATAATAGAATGTGCCAATTAAGCGAATTTATGCGAGCGTGCTCTGCGAAGTTGTATACAAGAAGAAAAGCCATTGTCTGTGGTTGGTTAGGGACATTTTTTTTATAAAAACTAAGCGCGTTTAACCTCCTTCTCACCAGATGGAAAGTGGTGATGTGGTCGACGATGTAGCACGCGTGAATAATGCCTATTCACTCTCGCCTTCTAAAGGCCCTAGCTATAGCGTTCGGAGAATAAGTTCGCATATAGAGAATTCCACTGTAGCCGCTTGGCATATAAATGTAGAAGCGTTACGCTTCTTGCGAATCCCGGGAATATCCACAACATAGGGTTGGAATCCCAGCTCACGTCTATCATATCATGGCATCAAATGAAATGGAGAGATTGAGTGCTTTTACAAAATTACGTGTAGGGTGATATTAAAACAGTTTGAAGTACTGTATTATTTTACCTTAATTTAAATTTCCTGCATTAAAATTGCAAGGCAAGGAATAGGGACAGTAACAGACATCTGCTGTTGTATGGAGGAGCACAAAGCGACCGCGCAGCCTGTAGTAATGTTCCTTTTGAAATGACAACACCAACACACGAAGAGGGTTGTAGCACACGATTTTTGTATTATTATTATTATTATTATTATCAATTAATACACTAGCAGCTCTGCGAGCTGATGCGTGTATATCACTGCACTTGTATATTATTCGTTTCCAAAATGTTTATCTAGTCTAGCTTTGAAACTGTTCACTGTCTGTGCACTAATAACAGTTTCTGGGAGCGAATTCCACAAGTTCACAACGCGAAATGGTAAGAAGTGTTTTCTAGGGTTGCTAGCACACGGAGGCATGTTTAACTTTAGAGAGTGGCCTCTCAATTGATGATTATGATTCAATATGTACATATCTTGCATATTGCGCACATTGTAGTACCCATTGAGTATTTTATAAGTCTCTATGAGATCTCCTCGGTTCCTTCGCTGCTCCAAAGTAGTTAACTTTAGTTCATGGAGGCGCTCTTCGTAAGATAAGTTTTTTAAAGACTGAACCATTTTCGTTGCTCTCCTTTGTACTTTCTCCAACATAAGAATGTCCTTTTTGAAATAAGGACACCAAATTTGAAAAGCATATTCCAATAATGGACGTATATATGTTTTGTATATTTGGATAAATAACTCCTTAGTAATATTGTAAAATGCTTTTCTTATCATGTACATCATAGAATTAGCTCTTCTGGTTATGGTTATGATGTGTACGTCCCATTTAAGGTTACTGGTTATTGTAACACCAAGATCTTTTTGTGCATTAACAGCCTGAAGAGTTATGTTATCCACAGTATAACCAAGTTTCGGATTACTATTTCCTATATGCAATACTGTACACTTTGTAGCATTCAATGAAAGAAGCCAGAGTTTTGTCCATTGTACAATGCGGTCCAAATCCTGTTGTATGGTATTGTGAGCTATTAGAGGGTTTCCTATAAGCTTGGTATCATCTGCATATATTGACAGGTCTGACTGAATGACATTCTTTAAGTCTGTGATGAAGATAACAAACAGAATTGGCCCAAGGACCGATCCTTGTGGGACGCCACTGTGAACGTCAAAATCATCTGACAGAGTATCACCTACTCTTACTTTAAACTTTCTGTCACTTAGGAAGTTCTCAATCCACTTTAGGAGCTGTCCACGGATTCCAAGGTGACTGAGTTTCGCAATTAGCCTTTTAATAGGGACTTGGTCAAATGCCTTCTCAAAGTCTAGATATATCACATCAGTAGGGTGGCGCTTATCCCAGTTGTGTGTCCATTTGTCAAGGCACGTGAGAAGATTCGTAACTGTAGATCTCTTTGGTACGAAGCCATGCTGTTCATCTACGATAATGTTCTCCACATTGATAAAAGTTCTTAGCTCAGCTGCCACAATCTTCTCCATAACTTTACAAACAATGCTCGTCAAACTTATGGGACGGTAATTAACAGCAACATACTTGTCACCTTTTTTATATATGGGAGTAACATGTGCCTTTTTCCATTGTTGTGGTAATCGTCCATTAGTAAATGATAAATTCATAATGTGCGCTAACTGCTGGCTTAAAACATTGCTACATTTTTTTAATAATATTGCCGGCAAGGCATCTGGTCCCATAGCAGTAGAGTCATTGAAAGTTTTTAAAGCTTTGGCTACTTTCTCTGGTGTGAAGGTCAGCAGTTCTATTGTATTTACTACTCTTGGCATTTGTACTTCTGGGATTGACACTTTTGAGGGTTCTATTACAAAAGATTTTTCGAATTGACGAGCAAATAAGTTGGCGATTATCTTTTGGTCACAAGTAATATTTCCACTATCATCTTTTAACAACATGGGAACCGAAACTGTTGAGTGCAATTGTTGTCGTACGTAAGAATAAAATGTTTTAGGTCCACTTTTTACAATCCCTTTTTCAAACTCCATTCTGAGCTTCCGGACTTTATTTACCAATTGGTTATTAACCTTCCTATATGCTTTATATGCAGCTTCAGAACCGTTTTGGGTGTACTGTTTCCACAGATCCATTTTGTGATCGACTTCATCTAATATTTGTTGATTAATCCACGGTTTATTGACATTAGGTCTTTTAAATTTAGTTTTCAAAGGAATGTTTTTTTCAATAGCACTATGAATTTTTTGTGAAAAATTTGTCCAGGCATCATCAACATCACTAACTTGAGTATCTATTATGTTTTGTTTGTTTAAGACATCTTCCATTAGTTCCTCATAATTTACTGTAAAAAAGTTTCTTCGGGGCTGTTGGGTACTTGATTTACTGGCCGATTTATCTTCGCACTGTATTGTCGCTACAAGAACTTGATGATCGCTTTTTCCAATATTTGGATAGTGTTCAACACTAGTGCATAAGTTTTGTTCATTACATAGAATGAGATCAAGTAGCGATTCCTCATTATTCCGCTGTCTTGTCACCTTATTTACAAGTTGATACAGGTTACTGTCTACATACAAGTCAACAAATCTTCCATGGAGAGTGTTATATCTATCAGTATCAGTATCAAGCAATGGCCATTTTAAATCAGGTAGATTGAAATCGCCCATTATCAACAATGGCACATTTCCATCAGATGCTTCTTTAATGGTTTCGAATAAAAGCCTATCCGTTTCTTCAAATATGTAATGAGTTGGCCGGTAGACGCCAGCTAGTATTATTTTTAAATTACCATACTTCACATCCAACCATAATGCTTCCACTTCAGAATATTTGTTGTAAGTAGGATGTGGAGTCGCCAGTATGGGCTTTCCGTGAAGCTTATTTGATACATAAATAGCGACACCTCCCCACCCAGTACCCTTAATTCTATCATGTCGAAATAGTACGTAGCCTTTGATGTCAACTAGACTATTGTTAATACTTGGCTTCAGATGTGTTTCAGTAATAATAATGAAAGTAGGCCTTAGTCTACTGACCTCAACAATAAGCAAATCTCGTTTAGCCACAATCGATGCCAGGTTCGTATATAAAACGGTCATTTCTATAATCTTATCGTTTATAACTTTTTTGAATTCACTATTTTGGGGGTATTGTTTATATATTTTATAGTTAAATCACTTTCTCCATTTTCAATCCTTTGTTTAAGCTCCTCTCGCAATTTTTTAAGGAAGTCTCGTTGATATGGAGTCAGATCATTCTTAGCCGATATTCCAGACCGAAGTTTATTGCTGTTCTTTAGTAAGTTTAGTGCAGCTTTTTTGTTGGAAAATATTAACTTGACGGGGCGAGGAGAAGAGGTTTGCCCGGGTTTACCAAGACGAATTACGGCGACGGGTGATCCCGACTCCGGTATATCGGCTAGGGCTTGTAGTACCTGCTTTTTATCATGTTCAACACATACCTCTTTGTCCCGAACAGCATCTCCAGTTTGCCGCCGACACTCACCAACGCCGAACATAATTACATTAGCACTACGCTTTTTCCTTTCTGCCAATTCGCCCAGGATGCATTCCATATTTGTATTTTGATTTTGGTTCTCTTTTAAAGTCTCAATTTCCTTTTGAAGTTGGGAAACCGTGTTTCTTAATGCAGGTAATTGACGGACTCCGAGTTCACAGTCAGGACACAAATATTTTAGGGTAGGAGATTGTAATATAATCACTCTCAACTCCGTAGCCAGCAACCCACTGCACTTTACACAAATATGCCTTTCACAGCCATAGCACTGTATTTTAGGGTTTTTTTCATCAATTTTAGGCACATCTTTTACACATTTCAAACAGACAGGCATTTTATATGAACCCAGTAGATGAAAACGTAACACTTTTAAAGTTATGAACTTTTGAAGTTATGAACACTATTATATTTTAAAAGAATAGCTTAAAACGGTTAAAATCAACACGAAATTCGCGTTTTAAGCATAAAATAACCACAAAAACTAATTAAAAAACGAAATAAATCAGAGCCAGAGTAAAAACACAAGTGCACTTCTTGAATGCGGGTAGTAGAAAAAACTATATATACTATGTATACTTTCCAGTGCAAGTAATTGATTTTTGATTTACATCTTGCTTTTTTCAATTAAACTAGATAGACAAATATATAAATTTCTTCCTGTTTATACAGTAAATCAAAGTTACAACACTTTACCAGCCGAGATACTGCACATGATTAAAGATGATTCATCTGTACACACTTATATCGATTCCGACACAGATTGCGCTACCAAGTCCCAGCACTTTATCAAAACTGTGTTCCGACTTAAAACTGCGTTTTTTACAGATACTGAATCAGAAGAAGAAAGTGAAGGGCAATCAAAACCAAAGCTACGGGAATCTCTTGAGGAGCACACTGACTCGGACTCCGGCGTGGATGGCACGGTGGAGGAGGATACGCCAGAAGAGTCGAGTGAAGCCGGCGAGATCACTACGGTGCAGTTACTGGCCGCCAGGAGAGACAAGCTGGCCCATGAGAAGCTCAGAATTGGAGCACTTTGCTCGTCCTTGTTGGAGAACCCTGAGAAAAAGGTAACATACATTGCTTACTAAACTTTTTATAAATAACCACTTATAGTTAAGTGCTTTATTGAATGGATGATGGAGGATGTTTCACCATAATGATATTCAATTATTTTTTATGAAATTACTCATTAATTGATTATCATGGAATACAAGACATTTATTCGCTGAAAAATGTAGTTAACAATGCAGGTCTTATAATATATTATATTAGATCGTAGATTTCACCAAAACTTGGCATGCGAATATTTTACACAATGCTTATTTCACTTTAAACCTAGCATGCATTAAAGTTAAATTAAAACAATAGCATAAACAAACTACAACAATTGGAATTTAACCAAAAAATAAGAAGTCAAAAGTATAACATGCACTAGTTAAATTTTACATTTTGTGTTATCAAGTAAAAATCATTAATATTGTAATAACAATGATTAACTAACAAATTATGCAACTTCATTTTAAATCTACAATTTAGTTCTTTAACAGCATCCGGCAATTTATTACATAATTTGGGTGCTAATACGAACATCATTCTACTGTAAAATTCCAAATTAGCGTTGATTGGGCCGTATTTCTATTTTATTCCCTGTGTTTCTAGGATATCCAGTTTAGACTATATGTTAAAGTTCTTTAGATTTTGTTTCACATAAACACAGGCCTCGTAAATATACATCGATGGTAGGGTTAATATCTTCAGTTTCCTAAAGTAAGATACACACCTCTCTCGCTGACCCACACCAAACATGGCCCTGCCACATTTCTTCTGGGTTTTAAATAGTGGCATAATATGTATTGCAGCAGCATTTCCCCAGAGTAGTAATCCATATCGCAAACTAGAGGCTACATAAGCGTGATAAGCACAGAGAGCAGTTTTTGTGATGTTATTCTTGTCACATTTTGTAGAACATATACTTATTTACAAAGTTTAGTATTTAAGTTATTGATATGTGTCTTCCAGTTCTAGTGACTATCAAGAGTGGTGGTGTAACCTTCAATAAAACACTTAATTACAGTGAATAGAGACATCTCTATCCAGGGCTGGTAGCTGTAAAGGTGCCTAACTGGGTGACAAACTACTTTCATAGATTTCACATAGATGGCGCTACGGCTCAAATTTAGTTAAAAACCAGATGTAAAGATCCGACAAGTACGTAGAAGAATTCGTGAGGTCCGCTGGTTCGTTCCGCTTAGTTGGCATAGCGCGTGACACGGCTTGCTAGAAGACGTCGGTTCGAATCAGGTCCGACCGAAGGAATTTTTTCTAATTGTTCGATCTTTGTTTTAATAATTATGTCAAAGTCAAAGATTATTTATTCCATAGGTAAAATAAATTTACACTTGAAAACTTCATATTTAAGCTACTGCTCGTTCACTACGCTGACCTCCCTGAGAAGAACGAGCAAGAAACTCTAGGGATTGCTGTTTTCAAATAAACTTAAATGCTATGGAATACACTTTGAATCAAATTTGTGTGGATTCTGGAGCCGTGTCGTCTTTCCATACATCTTTATCTAACACGTAGTCTTCAATTTTGTAATATGATTCTTCGGCCAAAATATTTTTAATGTAGTTTTTAAACTTAGGAAATGATAAACTTAATATACGCTCCGGAATCTTATTGTAAAAACGTATACAGTTCCCCATAAAAGAGTTGTTTACCTTGGTTAAACGAAATCGTGGTGCCATGAGTTTGGACTTAGCTCTAAAGTTAATATTATGGATATCTTCTTTCTTATTGAAATTATGTATATTTTTACGGCCATATAAAATATTTGAGTAAATGTACTGTGATGCCACAGTCATGATACCAGTCTCCTTAAACTTTTCTCTGAGGAAACCCGAGAGCCCAGACGGTACACAGAACGAATCGCTCGTTTTTGCAATCAACACACACATATAACAATCCACTTATAGTCTTCCGAACTTTAACATCCTTACAGTGGCGGGGCGTGAAAATTTTCCTTAGTACAGCCGAAGCTTTAACTGTTTGAAAAAACAAAAAACACTTAGTTTAACAAAAATTTCTTTTCCCGTTAAAAAGGCGCTTGGCGACGTTCAAACACAACACTTATTAGGACTCAAGATACTATTTCACTTCATTTCACGGGATAACTTATTCTACACATAAAATAACCATAGCTTTTAAAGTAATTTTATATTTTAACTGCCCGTCGCGATACGAAAGTATGTGAACAAACAGATGAATTCTAAGGGTCGTATTCTAGAACTCTACTCAATGCTCAAGTCAGGATTGCACTGGAAACATAAGCACTGGAAATACGACACTAATGGCAGGGACTTGAGTATGATTTTCAGTGCTCACTGCAATACTCAAGTCCCGACTTGAGTATTGAGTAGTGTTCTGGAATACGACCCTAGGTGTTGCATACATTCGTTACGTAGTACTAGTAGAAAGAAACACCCAATTAAATCTTCAAACTTGTGTAACACTATTTATCGTTAAGATTTACAAAATACAAATTAACCATATTTTGTACTAATTTGGTATTATAATAATTTTGTTAAATTATTTTAAGAAAGTTTTACATCTGGCAACAATTCTGATATTAAAACAAATTAAACTATAATGTGTTGGAATAAGTTATAAAACGGATTTTTGCCAATGTGTGCAATTTTTTGATGAAGAGCGCGTAAATTTCATGAATGAAATAGAGCTTGCCGATCCGCCGACTCACCTCGCGCTGATTGGTTGAGGTGCATCGGGACAAATTATTACGCGTTTAATTGAATATTTTAAGTAAATGTTTTTTCAAGTGGTTTGGTATGCAAGCTGATGGGAATCGAGTTACATGGACGCCTCGCCACTGCATCTTTAAAGAAATACTTTTCACAGTTAAACAACCTGTACGCGATCCTGTATCTGATGGAGGAACGATTAAAGGACAACACATTGAACCTGCATTCAGTGCGCAAGCTGGCTACTCTCTCAGCTTGTGAGGTGTTCCGGGACATATTGCCAGAGTACTTCCTTAGGCATCAGGATTACTCCAATATTAAATGTGAGTATCCCGCTTGCAGTGGTCGTGGCCGAACGGTTACCATACCGGACTGCCACGCAGAGGTCCCCGGGTTCGATTCCCGGGCCGGGAGAAATATTTGTATGGCCTACATTTATTTCTCTCGTGAGTTTGGGTGTAATTTGTGGTTGTCTACGTGTGTGTCCATGGCACCCGCGACAGAGGGTTTCCCTAGTGTGGGGCTATGTTGAGTGTGTGCGTTATTATTATTATTATTATTAAGTGGTACCTACTGTAAAGAATGTTCAGTGCAAATCTACCGACTTGGTCAATTGGTGTAATTTGTGTTATGGACATGCGTGTCCCGCTGGGACACGGTTTCAAATACAATGAAAAGAAGAGTGAGTAATTAACAAAAAGTGACAAGACGAACTTTTAACTGACTCCGTGGGCGAATAGTTACCATGCCTGCTACGCAGAGGTCCCGGGTGCGATTCCCGTGCTGGGGGAAATATTCATATAGCCTACATTTATTTATCTCGCGAGTTTGGGTGTAATTTGTGGTTGTATATGTGTGTGTCCATGGGGCACTGCACTCCATTGCGCCCGTCACCCTGACACATAAATTGACAAATCTCATCCGGAACGCAGTAATGCTCGCATTACTGTTTGGCGGCAGAAATAGGTAAGGTGGCAGCACTACCCAGGACACGAACTCTTTCACAAGGAGCTCTACTGCTACAAAAATGTTGACAAATGCGTATAATAATAATATTAACGTACACACTCAACCCTGTGTCGGTTGCCATGGACACATACATAGACAACCACAAATTACACCCAAACTCACGAGAGAAATAAATATAGGCCACACTAATATTTCTCCCGGCCCGGGAAACGAATCTGGGTTCTCTGCGTGGCAGTCCGGCATAGTAACCGTTTGGCCATGGAGGCAGTTAAATAAAACATGATCCATTGCTAATTATTACAATACCGGACACTGAACATTGTAATGTCTCCGTTTTTCAGTGAAGAAGGACACCTTAGCTTTGTACAAACACGAGAAGGAGCTGCTCGCATTCTACAAGAGGTACCTGCAGAGGTTGGAGAAAGCTGCCATGGTGTTGCGGAAGAAGAAAGGGGATACGCGGTAATAATAATGTTGCATTTTCAATTCTATATCTATCAACCCATTTATAAGTCCCATTGCTAAGCATGGGTCTCTTTTCAGGCCATCGAGAATATAACCAGAAATAGAGACGAAATGTCATTTAGTTTGTTTGAAAACTATTCCGCCATATCATTACGTCTCTTACTCTCTAAAGTAGTTTTTTGGTTTAATGCTAACAATTTATTGCTTAATGCCAAGAAGACAAAATGTGTTAAATTTGAATTACCTGACGTAAAATCGACTAGTCCATGCATAGAAATAAACGGAGAAAAGTTAGACCTTGTTAATAAAGCAGTCTTCTTGGGAGTGACCTTAAACTTCAAAGGTTTCCACATATATCTTCTCTGGCCAGCAGATTAAGCTCCGCTGCATACGCAGTCTGCAGAATACGTGAGCTTACCGATGTTAGTACTGCTAGACTAGTTTACTTTAGTTACTTCCATAGTATAATGTCCTACGGGATTCTCATGTGGGGTAAAGCGGCAGATATTCAAACCATATTTGTATTGCAGAAACGATTCGTTCTGTGTACCGTCTAGGCTCTCGGGTTTCTCTCAGAGAAAAGTTTAAGGAGACTGGTATCATGACTGTGGCATCACAGTACATTTACTCAAATGTTTTATGTGCCCGTAAAAATATACATAATTTCAATAAGAAAGAAAATATCCATAATATTAACCTTAGAGCTAAGTCCAAACTCATGGTACCACGATCGTTTAACCAAGGTAAACAACTCTTTTATGGGGAACTGTATACGTTTTTACAATAAGATTCCGGAGCATATATTAAGTTTATCATTTCCTAAGTTTAAAAAGTACATTAAAAATATTTTGATCGAAAAATCATATTACAAAATTGAAGACTACGTGTTAGATAAAGATGTATGGAAAGACGACATGGCTCCAGAATCCACACAAATTTGATTCAAAGTGTATTCCATAGCATTTAAGTTTATTTGGAAATAGCAATCCCTAGAGTTTCTTGCTCGTTCTTCTCAGGGAGGTCAGCGTAGTGAACGAGCAGTACAGTACCTATGGAATAAATAATCTTTGACTTTGACTTTGACTTTGGCGAACTGAGCTCAGATAGGTCTTTCGAGACCTATAGTTGGCACGCGACAGACGCTAACTAACCACTTCTACTGTATTTATTGTTCTGTGGATTTACATATTGGACGTGTGAAATGGAAAATTGAATTTGCAGGAAAGTTGACGAATCTTCTATCCAACTGGGGCTGATATCGGTGCACTGCATGTGCAGCCTGCTGCAGTCTCGGCCGTACTTCAACTTCGCGAGCAACATCGCGCAGAGCATTGTGCCATTCCTTGCTTGCAGCGACTCCCGCGCCGCAAGCGCAGTCACCGATTGCTGCGCACAGGTCTTCAACGAGGACACTAGAGGGGAGATTACGCTCACTGTAAGAGTCATTGTTCAATTTTACAATTAAAATTAGGATGATGTATCCCACTGGTGGGCAAAGATTTCCCCCTGATTGTTACTTTGTTATCCTAAAAACATCGAGTATATAACCAGAAATAGAGACGAAATGAGGGCTATCCATCCCTGGCAACTCATCAGTATATGACCTGAAATAGCACAGCGCCAACAACTGACCTGTTTGTACGTTTCCGTATATTCCAAAAATATTCTGTATTTATTGTAATAAATATAATATTTTTTACAATGGCGTGCTGTACTATTCGGTGGTGTGGGAAAAACAGCAAAACATCTAATTACAAAACAAACGGAATCACATTTCATCGGTAATTAAATATGTAATTTTTCAATTTTCGTCCATTATAGCAAACCCAAGTTGAACTGGTCGATTTGAAGTGAATAAATTGTTTCGAATTTGGGCCAATCGGAGAGCAGTTGTCACCATAATGATTTGGCAGAATAGTTTTCAAACAAATTAATTGACGTTTCGTCTCTATTTCTGTTCGTGTAATCGATTATTAAAAATAATCTTCGATGATCCCTGTGCAAGTATGACCTTGTAACGACGTGCGCTAATTTACGTATTTCATAGACTATTTTTATAAGCTTCGCTTTTAAACGAATGGCCATTGACTTACAATTATATGGACGTCGGGTCCGCGCTAAAAAGTGTCCGCACTTGTAAGGCGCTAAAATCGTATACAGAGCGCCAAACTCCGCTTTAGTCTTCATTTGTTCGACTGACAGCGCGATACTGCGATGACATTACAATTTAAATTTCGAATAGGTTGACTTGGGACATTTTTTTCGTGGGTTTTGTATTAGACCCGTCGTCCATCTATTTAATGGTAAGTAATGGTAAGATAAGTCAATGCGAATAGCATATAAATTGAATGTGACATTTAAAAAAAAATAATTGTATATTGGCGTAATCAGTAAAAGAAGGCCGATCTGTCACTGTATTTATTTTTCTAGTTGGATAAAGTATGAAATTACTGCAAGAAAAAGTAGTTCCCTTTTATTTAATTTTTTTAAATATTATTTTCTCTTTAAATTTTATTGAATGTAAGAATGTTTCACCACCACGTTATTCAATTCGTTTTTGGGAAATTGTTCCACTAGTTTGTTATAATTATCATAAAGTAAATATGTAACCATAAAGGAAAAGATTCACCTTCATCTGGCTGGATTCGAACCAACGTCTCCTAGCAAACTGTGCCAGACGCTATGCCAAATAAGCCACAGAACGGACCCCACGAATTTTTCCATTTGTCTGTTGCAGATCAATGTTTTGGTTTTTTTATTATTTTCTGTTTTGGGTTTTTGTCACAAGTGCCCTTTCGACTAACGGCGGCAGTGATTTTTTGTTTTTTTTTTCTTTAATAAGTGCGCATTTGACCTCCATCTCACCTGATGGAAAGTGACCATAAGATCGACGATGTAGCACGCACACCTAAATAATGCCTATTCACTCTCGACTTAAAAAGGTCCAAGTTGTAGCGTTCGGAAACAAACCGCAGGTAGGAAATTTCACACCCTAGCCATATAAATGTGTAGTATAGTATTCTATAGTAGTATAGTTCCTTGCCTATCCCGGATCACAATTTGAAGTCGTATCGTTCAGGTGGTGCGCCTGATCAACCAGCTGGTCAAGCGACGCGGCGCGAATCTCCCGCCTCGAGCTCTCAGCTGCCTCCTGGCACTGCGCATACGCGACATCGATCTTGACGAGGAGAAGGACCTCAAGAGGAAGCAAGCGCACGACCAAAAGCGAAAGAAACGCATCGTTAATCTCTCCAAGAAGGAGAAAAAGGTAACTTTTTCATCTATTATATTACCTATGAAGTTTTTGAAAACGAAAAGTCTAGATTTTATTATCATTATACTTATGCTAATTTTTGCCCGTGATACCATGTCAATCGATCTTGTACACACTGTTAAACAGATAAGTTTACACCGGAGGAGGCAATCAAGAGACAAGCAAAACCGTGATGTGTTGAAATTTATAGCTTTGATATGGAGTTTTTAGGTCTTAGAACGATGAACTTGATGAGGTCAGTACCTGCCCTGCTAATCCCTAGGACAACGTAGTATAGTTTTTATGTTTATATTTAGTCATATGCAATATAATATAAAACCTAGTAGCCTAAAACCAAATTGAGGTCTCTCTGGTTAAGTAAATGTTATTACAATGTGGGAGACTTCATGAACTCTCCTATAAGCTGAAAGAGTCCACTTTCAGATAAGTAATTTTAAGTGTATGTAATACTATGATCTAAAGTTTATTAATAATAATTTTAAGATCCTATATGTATTAGTTCCTAAATGTTATTATTATTATTTTTTGCTATCATTTTTATTTTTACAATTTTAATATTACGTTTAAAAATAATTAATTGCTGCACCCCAAAGGGGTATGTATGTACTTATTACCTATGTAATTTTTGTACCTACATTATTTGCAAATAAATAAATAAATAAATAACAATATAATAAACTAATCTACACATATTGCACTTGTCGGCGATGTGTGACGCAATCTGGTATCAGGTAACCAGCTGCGGAATCGCTGATATATGACACCCTTCGGCCAAAACTCCTCCCTCATGATGGTAGACAGATGTTCGGTCGGTACTCTGCACCGAATTTATAACCAGAAATAGAGACGAAATAAGGGCCATCCATCCCTGGCAACTAATGAGTTGCCAAATTAAAAAATGATGAGGCAAATTGGCCTTATATCACTTTTAAGTATCAATTCTCGTATGCGCTGAAATCACAAATTAGAAAGCTGAAATAGTACAGCGCCAACAACTGACCTGTGTGTACTTCTCCGTATATTCCAAAAATATTCTGTATTTATTGTAATAAAGATAATATATCTTACAATGGAGGGCTGTTCGATTCGGCGGTGTAGGAAAAACAGCAAAACAGCTAATTGCAAAACAAATGGAATCGCATTTTATCGGTAATTAAATATTAAATATGTAATTTTTAAATTTTCGTCAATTATAGCAAAGCTCAAGTTAAACTGGTCGTTTTGAAATGAAACTATAACGACACCCGTCAGTTATTTCAAATTCTGGCTGGCCTATCGGAGCGCAGTTGTCACCGTAATGATTTGGCAGAATAGTTTTCAAACAAATTAAATGAAATTTCGTTTCTGTTTCTGGTTGATCTCGATGTGTACTCTCACCACGAACGCGTTAAAATTCACATTATGGTGGGACCTCTCGACTCTCAAGTTGTATTTAGGTTTAGCCTGATGTACTTCACTATCTACTTTTTGTACTAGGCAACTAGACTTGTATATATAGCTTAATCAAATCTGGGTCTGTCCGACATGTATCCGAAATATACTGCCAAATGAGGAGTTAGTAGCAGTAGGGCTCCTATTTCCGCAGCGAAGCAGTAATGTCATCATTACTGTGCTCCGGTTTTGAAGGGTAAGGGTGCTGGTGAAATTACAGGCACATGGGACTTGTCAACTTATGTCTGAGGGTGACGGGCGCAGTGGCAGCGCCCCTAAGATCTTTGCAATTTATGGCTCTGAGTGGTAATGTAGCTGTTATGGACAGGCGTGTAGCTAGTTGGTCGAGTATTACTTATTTGATAGTAATTGTTTCGGACGAATGTCGGACGAGACCCCCCCTAGACCTAGACCCCCCTGCATAACGTTCGTTCCTACAGCGAGCCAAGAAGTTGAAAGAAGTGGAACGCGAACTGCTCGAGACGCAAGCGCAAGAGAGCGAGCTAGCGCGGCGGAAGCAGATGACCGAGGTCACAAAAACCGTCTTCCACATCTACTTCCGGCTGCTGAAGACCGCGCCGCGCTCAAAGTTGTTGGCTGTAGCACTCGAAGGCATCGCCAAGTACGTCACCTTTCTTATTTGTTAATATTTTTATTAACCAAAAGGAAAAATTTAATAAAACTTAGTTTTAATTTTATAAAACAGCGGGTTCGAAAAACCCAGTAACATTAATTATATATAATAATAATAATAACTCACACACTCATAGTCCCGCACTAGGGGAACCCTGTATCGCGGGTGCCATTGATTCACACATTAACAACCACAAATTACACCTAAACTGATGAGAGAAATGAATGTAGGCCGTACAAATGTTTCTCTCGGCATCTGGAGAAACATTTGTACGGCCCGGTACCTGGGACCTCTGCGTGGCAATCCAGTATGGTAACCGCTTGGTCACTTACTGAGGCAGTTAATTTAACTAAATTACAATAACTTCATCATCAACCCATTTATACGTCCCACTGCTGGGCACGGGTCTCCTTTCAGACGAGGGTTTTAGGCCATAGTCCGCCACACTGGCCCAATGCGGGTTGGGGACTTCACACTTTTCCGAGGGTTGAACCTTGAGGGGTGAACCTTCTTCGACGTACAGGTTTAATCACGATGTTTTCCTTCGCCGAAAAGCTCATGGTAAATTTCAAATTAAATTGCGCACATAAATTCCGAGAAACTCAGAGGTGCCCGGATTCGAACCCACGACCCTCTACTTGAGAGGCAGTAGGTCAAACCATTAGGCTACCACGGCTTTTTTTTATAATAACGTGGTGGTGGTAAATTATAATAACTAAAGAATAACGTGGACATTCCCTTCTATAAATCCCGAGACTTCTCAGAACTGATTTATTTGAATATGTGTATTATTTATTGACATTTGTGTACATCGGCGACAAATTATTATTTCATTTCGGAGGTTCTATTTGAGCATTTGCTATAAATTATTGTCTAAAAAAAAATATTGTAGTTGTGTTTCTATACGTAATAAACATGAGACAACCTGAATTATGGAATGACAAACAGGAAATAAGAAATTTTATACACACTAATGACTTAATTGCAATGTCTATACTAAGAATACGTTCATCAGTACATAATTACTCGTATTGTATGTTTGGATCATCGACCAGAAATGTCATTTATTGATGACAAATGCGCTCCAATTGGCCAGCCCGAATTCGAAACAATTCACTATTTTAACTTGAGCTTTGTTATAATTGACGAAAATTGAAAAATTACATATTTAATTACCGAGTTTGTTTTGTAATTAGATGTTTTGCTGTTTTTCTCACACCACCATTGTTAATTATATTTATTACAATAAATACAGAATATTTTTGGAATATACGGAGACGTACACACAGGTCAGTTGTTGGGGCTCTACTATTTCAGTTTTCTAATTTGTTATTTCAGCGCAAATGAGAGTTGGTATTTAAAAGTGATATAAGGCCAATTTGCCAGATGAGTTGCCAGGGATGGATGGCACTTATTTCGTCTCTATTCTGGTTATATATTCGATGATTTGGATGCTATTTTCGTGTCTTCAAAAATTAGGTATTGGTCATATATGATTACTATAATACATATAAAATGAATTTGGCTAATTAAGGCTATCAGCGCAAAATTGGTGTGATCCACATAAATTTGTTTTTTCTGCAATTTTTAAATAATACTAAAATACATAATTATTTATATTTGGATACTACTTGCATGCATAAAAAATAATTATCTTCATATGTACGAGCATATTATTATGCCAAATCTTAAATTCATCATCAAAAAAACATCATGTGGAACGAGAACGTGTTTGTTGTGCAGGTTCACGCACGTGATCAACCTGGAGTACTACTCGGACTTGGTATCGATCCTGGGACGTCTACTTACTGACGATGCGGTGGGCGGGCGAGAACGGCTGCTGATCGTGCGCGCTGTGCTGGCCGTGCTGGCCGGCGCCGGCGACGCTCTCAACGTCGACCCGGCCGGATTCCACGCGTACCTTTATGCCCACGCGCTGGACGCACATGCTGGTAAGTTACTTTTTTTATTAAATGGACTTGCTCTTGACCGCTATCTAGCTCTGGAGCAAATATAGGATATACGATGGAACAAGTCAGAATCAAAGTATTTACTGCTTCCACGTGTTACACAGAACTTAAAATTTAAATATTACCAACATGACCCTGTTAGGGCGCCACAATTAAATGAATAATAAATTAAAAATAAACAATAAGAACGTAAAACTAATAAATAAAAAAACTAGCACTAGCAATTGTCTAGGTATTGATTATTCTTCATATTCTCCAAATTATATTCATTGTTCTTCAAAAACCTCTTGTAATAACATTTTTTTATCAGATGTGCTTTAATCGTTTTGGTAAACAAATTAGTCTGTGATTGGCAAGAAATTACCTTTGGGATTCCATTGAAGATTTTTATTGCCATTACAAAGATGTTAACTGTCGCACCTTAAAAATACCCGGGTCGTATGAGTTCGGAAACATAGTCGCAGGCAGGGAGCTCCATACCTGGGCTATGCGCATAATAAAAGATGATGAAAAGCGCTTAGTACGCCAAATAATTATGATATCTCGCCGTACGTCTGGATGTCCGATGGTAAAAGGGGGCGGGCGGGATGAGATGATGGAGCTCATGGGCACACTCACCGAAATATATTCTGTATAGTCTGTTTCAATCCATTTTGTACGAAAAGTAAACAAACCTATTTGGTTAAAATTCTAAAGCAATCACTTAATAAATCGAGTAAGTAACACTTTCACGGATATTTCTAAGATTTCGACTTGATATATCATCACTTTTTCCAACAATATTCAGTTGAACAGCGTCGTAAAATCGTATTTGAAAAATGGTAGTCCAAAAGTGAGGTTATTATTCATCTATACTTCTATGTTTTGCCTATGGTTGCGTATTGCTGTTCGAAAAAAACATTCGGAATTTTTTTGTTTGGTACGTTTAGTAATCGATTATTACATCGAACATTTCAGTCGCAATCGAACGAGTATCTAAGTGTAAGGATTTGAAAGTGTAAAAGGCGCCAAAGTTAAGGATTACTTTCGTTGAATAGCGATATTAAGTCGATAACACCTTGCTTTTGTAATTTTTTGACTTTATTGAATGTCACGATGGTTTTCAATTATTTTTATGTGAAATTACTCCACTAGTTTGTTATAATTATTAATGCAAATATCGAACACAGAAAAAATTCCATTCGGCTGTATTCGAACCAGCGTCTTTCAGCAAACCGTGTCAGACCTTGTTTTCTATTTATCAATACAATTTTAGAATTGGTTCTGTCACAAAAATATGAGAAAACCTTTATTTCCCTGTCAAAACTTTTGTAGCCAGGTCAACGAAAAGTTGAAATACGCCTACCCTTAAGGAAACATGCCCGGGTTTCTCTTTATTTAAAAATAAAGGGACAATAATATTTCAAATCAATGGTATATTTCCACCAAAATTCTATAAATCGATAACAAAGAACATAGAAATAGATAGATAGATAGAATACGTTTATTGACTTCCCACAAGTGCCAACAATAATATGAAACAACAAGTAAAAAAAGTATAAAATCAAATAAATGTACATAATAAACAACATATATCCGCTAATTAATTAAAAGCAAGTTGTGAGTGCTGCAGCAAGTCAAACTCAGAAACTCAGCCATTGCCGACCATAGAATACCACTTGCAGCTATGTAAATAGCATTGTGGCAGCCACAAAAGCAGTTTCAACGGTATAAGCTAGTCTTTTCTACCTACTTGCTCCTCAATTAAATGGAATACCCATACTGTTAAACCAGAAACGTAAACACGAGCTTTGTGGTACCTCCGAATTTGACTTATCAAACTTGACCTTGTTCCAGGCGCAACACATGAAGATGCAAAGATAATACTAGAAGCAGTGTCTCAGCTGACGCACCGCGCTAGACGCGTGTCGCCGGCGGTACTGCAGGCGTTCGCCAAGCGGCTCGCCACCCTGGCGCTGCAGCTGCACCACAACGGGGCCCTCGGCTGCCTCGCGCTATTGCATCAGCTTGCACAGGTCCGCACACCCTACATGATTCTCCCTACAAACACGTCCCACTCCATCATTCCCCTACTAATGAGAACGTACTAAAACAATCACACCCACAGAACAATAAGTACTGTAGGAGTGCTTAGTTTGCGTAACACGTGCGCCAACAGTGCGCAAAGTTCAGCAAACTTGAGGCGAGGTAATTTTTGCTTTGTACGTTATGGTCCTGTCAATTAACTCGCGCAAAACCTCGAAAATCCTAGAAAAATGCCTTATTTTCGCTACTTTAAGAGTTTAAAAATAATAGTCGCACAAAAAAATTAATGATTGTCAATTATTTCATTTAATTTTAATCAATGTTCAATTTTCTGTTTATCGTTTTGTTACGAGAAACGAAAGTGAACTTTACTCCGCTGCAATATGGTAGCTTTTAACATTAATGCCGTTATTTTCGCTGTTTCTTGACAGCAGTACTTCAGGGTGGCACTGCAACTGCTATGGACAGGCGTGTCGCTTACCACCAGGCGCACGACTTGTTCGTCCCGTCACTTAGTATTACGAATTTTAAGAACTTGAGAAGTCCCATCTGCCTGTAATTTCACCAGCACCCCAACCCTGCATAACAGGAACGCATGGACACAGGAATGCAGCATGACTGAACTTTGTGAAGTTAGGATCTATGGCATCCATGATGATTTCCTGTTTGCCACGAAAAAAATCCAGTTGTTACAATCGTTGTCTAAAGTGCTTCGGTTCTACAGCACAGTAAACACGTCTCACAAATGCTGGAGACCGATATGGACGTGGGCTCGGGCCGTTTCGACCCGACATCGCCGTCGCCGGAGCACTGCAATGCGCACGCGGCTTCCTTGCACGAGCTCACCGCCCTCGCGACACACTACCACCCCACCGTGCGCGAGGTCGCCCAGTCTCTCATGGAACGACGACCGCTCACTCAACTTGGCAAGCTGTAAGTAATATTAATTTTCACTTCTCTATGCTCTAGTCATTGACCTACCAACAAATGGACATCGGGTCTAATACAAAAACCACGAAAAAAATGTCCGAGGTTAACCTATACAAACGTAGTGACATGTAACGAAATATAAAAAACTAAAACATTTAATTTAAATTTTAAGGTTTGTTTGAAACAACAAATATACGCGATTTAAATCCGGAAAAATAGTTTCATTTCCTATGTGTAACAATCGCGAAAACCTAAGAACTCGATATTTAATTTAAATTGTAACGCCATTGCATTACTGCCTAAATTTGCTTCCAACAATTTAAGGGCTCAAAAACACCATATTCAGCTTCTACTGGAAATTACTTGAACACAAGAGTAATGGAGTAGCCTTTCTCGTAAATATTAATTAGTTTTTATATATTTTATTATGTTGAATTTTGTACAAAATCACTTGAAGATAAAGAGTTAGGCGGATACATACAAATATTACTACAAATGTTAAAATAAGCGAGTACTATAAGAAATGTACCGATATTTCAACTAAACGTAAACACAAATATCCGTAATTCCGAAAAACGCTTTATAATAAAACCAATACGCTTTTGAGTAATTTTGATGCTTTTTACATAGACAAAATTAGCTTTTGTTTTGTAATCTTCGTAAAAACACATTATGAAACTTCGAGCTAATGTTATTTCGGGCAAATGTATTTTTACTGACTTCTGATATGTAATCCCATTCAGTAAAACGAGTACAACATTTTGTTAGTTATTCTAACGTTTAATAAAAAAATCATTTTAAAAATAGGATTAAAAATAGGATTAAAAATAAAGCAAATCTACAGTTTCTTTGCTCTAAATATTTCAATCGCTTGTGGTTCGAACAATTGAAAATGACCAAGAAGTTTATATAAACTTGTTGAAACTCACATAATGGGTCTCTTTCCATCTTTTGCGCATGCAATGAGTAGAAAAAGGACAGTTAGCTATTTCATTA
This sequence comes from Hyposmocoma kahamanoa, assembly GCF_003589595.1. Classification (NCBI taxonomy): domain Eukaryota; kingdom Metazoa; phylum Arthropoda; class Insecta; order Lepidoptera; family Cosmopterigidae; genus Hyposmocoma; species Hyposmocoma kahamanoa. The sequence goes on from NW_020656077.1 coordinate 9,714,674, forward strand.
TTTCGTGTGCTTTTGTAATTGATATTTACGATTCGAATAACACTTTTAAATGACAACTATGATAACACAATATATTTCTTTAGTAAAAATATGATACAAAATCCTGTTTTCACACTTCACTGCAGTAATTTTTACAAGTTATTATTATTGGTACTGCATGGTTAACAACCGCACTGTCAGGGCGCATTCCCACTCACGTTTTATTATCGTTGGACGACTATCGTGTCTAGCCTGTTCCCATATCACGACTATCTGTCGTGGACGATTTTTTATCGTTGAACGACTGTCGTAACTAGCTGTTCCCACTAGATCGTGACGACAATAGGAGCTGCGACAATCTGTCGTCACGTTTTTATTGTGACTTTTTTTATCATCCGACGACTGTCGTTCTAATTGTTCCCACTGTGACGACAGTTTGTCGTTGTAACGATAAAAAATCGTGAACGACAGTTAATCGTGTCGCGCTGTATGTGAACAACTTCATATAAATATACAAGCCACGACACTGTAAACTGCGCAACAATCTGTCGTCACGACATAGTGGGAACGTGCTCTTAGTCGAACAAACGAAGACTGTTGCGCGATTGACGCTCTGTATGCGATTTTAACGCCCTACAGGTGCGGACACTTTTTAGCGCGAACCCGACGTCCATTTATTGGTAGGTCAATGGCTCTAGTACATAAAATAAAAAAACATCACATTAAATAGGTATGTCTAATTGTTGTAATTTTACATTCAATTTTAATTAAATATTCGTTTATTTGTAATAATGCTGTTCAATTTCCTCGCAATCGAAGTGAAAAGCAGAGTGTATAACTCGCTCATAAAACCCATTTTAACATCGACTTAAGTATCCAACCTCGCCTGCGGCTCGGGCGAAATTTCACTATTTGAATTTTTCGGAAAATTATCCAACAGTGCACGACATATTCGCGCGGCGCCTGACAGAGATAGCAGATGCACTGTCTTCTGATAGCATGTTTCGGTTATGGGCCACTCTATTGCTGAAGCTTATCGGCAACAAAGTGAATCACTAATTAATTGTAGCTAATAATCATATTTTTTATAAAATATGAATAAAAGTGTAAAGAGTAATAATAATACAATGTATTTTTATCTTTCTAAATTGCTTTAGCTAGATCTCTTCTAAATACTCCTTTTGGTAGGAGAACGAAGACAATATACCAGTGATATGAAAACAAAATAAAACTTAAATAAAATTCTTGAACTAAATAGCAGACTCCTTCAGTCTTATTAACCATTGGATAATTTATGTACCTACATAAATTATAATCTCTCCATAAAATGAGCAATTGTAATATTTCCTTGCATTAATTGGACGTAGTTAAGGTAAATGGGGTCCAATCACAAAATTATCAAAAAATAAGTTAGGTATATGTATCAAATGGTTCCTAAAGTCTAAACTCTTAGATCAGCGAAAATAATATAAATAAATGTCTCTGGAGTTACATGACATTATATAAGTTTTGAAAACAAAACTTTCTTGTACGAACTCGTCTCTTTTTATGTATTTAATTTTCCTCTGGTTCGTTATCATTAATTAATTTCCTTTTTCTGCAGAACTCCACTACAGATCTTCGAACAATATGACGGATCTCAAATGGCGTTCAAACCTTCCGTGCCCACGCTTAAACGCGACAAACCGCCTAACAGCAAAGTGCAGTCGCACACGTGGACCCAGTTGTCACTTAAGGAATACTGTGAATGTGTTGAAAGTAACTTATCAATGGTCATCACTAACAGTTAGTGAAATAAAATTATGAAGATTTATATTGGCTTTTTTCTTAACTCCTGTTCTTTACAACAATTAAACAATTAAATGAAATGAAAACAAAGTTTTGTAACCGAAAAACTTCATGCAGTCGTTGCCTTAATTGCATGATGTTAATAACGACTTCACACATTAACTGCGTGCAGTCCAAACTCAACTGCATGCAGTTGAGACTTCAGGCGTCGATGTGAACCTGTGATATTTTTTTGCATATAACCCACGCCTATAACAGCGGGAACCTCTACTCTCGGAGTTGTTGACGAGTATGTCTCCTCGGACAAACCGTCCAATTAGGTAGGGCCAACTTCGAGAAAGAGGTCAATCGTCGAATCCGACTTGGTTGGGCAGCTTTCGGGAAGTTCCGGGGCGTCTTCTCGTCCGCAATCCTTGAAGACAAAAGTCTTCGAGCAGTGCGTGTTGCCAGCGACCTACGGCTCTAAGAGTCGTATTCCAGAACTCTACTCAATGCTCAAGTCAGGATTTGAGTATGATTTAACGCACTAGAAATCATACTCAAGTCCTTGCCATTAGGGTCGTATTTCCAGTGCTTGAAATCATACTCAAGTCTGCTCAAATCCTGACTTGAGCATTGAGTAGAGTTCTGGAATACGACCCTTAGACGTGGTCACTTACTATGCTGCCCTGCTAAGCCGAAAGGCGCTATCTCTGAGTTACGCCTTTTTAGTTTTTTTTATGCCATTCAATAGCTATAAAAATTTCGCATCTAATGGTATAATAGAAATAGCGCTATCTAACTTAAAACATTTAAAAAACCACTAAGAAGTATTTTTAAATACAATACAATTACATAAAATGCAATTTACAAAAAGTCGATTTTCTCAAAACTTACTCCGATTGAGATAGCGCTTTTCGGCTTATCAGGGCAGTATGGGCCTCATGAAAAACGACGTCAAAATCACCCAACGAGCTATGAAGCGAGCAATGCTCGGCATTTCTCGTGATTGAATCAGAAATGAGGAGATCGTAGAAGAACGAAAGTAACCGACATAGCTCGAATGATTAGCAAGTTGAAATGGCAGTGGGCAGGGCACATAGCTCGTAGAACTGACGGCCGTTGGGGCAGAAAGGTTCTTGAATGGAGACCACGAACCGGAAGGCGTTCAGTGGGACGGCCCCCTACTAGATGGACGGATGACCTGGTAAGGACGGCGGCTAACCGATGGATGCACATTTTTTAGTAGTAATATTACTATCGAGTTGTTAGGTTTTCGCGATTGTTACACATAGGTTGACTAGTTGAGTCAACCATGACCATGGGACCTGTAAAGGGTTTGTTTGAAAAAACAAATATACGCGATTTAAATCCGGAAAACTAGTTTCATAAGTTATTTAGTCGTTTCCTGAGTAATATTACTATTTTTTTTTCTTCTAACATATCGTTTAATTTATCAAAGTGGCATTCTAATGCAGAATTTGTTTTCGTCTTAATTTCGGGTACAGTCATGGACTTACAAATATAGTACATAAAATTGACCTTCTCTATAGCAACATAACAATAGTGGATATTCACGTGTTGCAAGCTTTCCTTTTTGGTCCTTACAGTGCCAAAAGTAGACTAACCCGATGTATACAATATGAGAACTAAAGTTATTTTGTGACCACATACTCAATAAAACTCATAAACGTTATGAACAAACCGTTTATTGCAATATGTACATATTAACTATATAAATTACTCTTACAATACAAATCATCTTTCATTGTTGCTATTAGGTGACAATTGTTAACACCATAGATCAACAAAACAAATGTTGTGCATCATATTTTAATACATTATTAAACATTTGTCGTCATCGAAATTTGAGTACACTAAAAGTAGAAGTCCTTGTGAAGGGTTCATCCAGGGAAGCACTGCCGCCAAGCAGTAATGCTCACATTACTGCAATCCGGTTTTAAAGGGTTAAAGGTGCTGTTGATATTACAGGCACATGAGACTTGTGTACTTGTGTCTCAAGGTGCTGGGTGCAGTGGCAGTGCCCCTCAGATCTTTGTGATTTATGGCTCTGAGTGGTACTGCAACTGTTATGGACAGGCGTGTCACTTACCACCAGGTGGGCGACTTGTACTTCCCGCCACTTTGTCTGTTGTTCAACAGCTGACCGACACTGATTCCACAACCATTCCACTGGTAAATAGAGATCATTTCTGGCCAACAGATACTATTTTAATTATAGCTTTTTTTCTATAATAATTATTGTTTCTTCTGCGTTAACTTCTTTTCCATATTTCCATTTGTAGATCGAAACAATTTTGAGAGCAAACTTAATAAAAGTATAACAACATCAAAATACCATCAGTGTTTATAACCAAATTGGTATAATTAAACACTTGCCGATGCTCTGTCTGTCACTGGGAAATTCTTCTTAATACAAATTGACTGAATGAGGAATGTATTTTTGAACTCTTTTTTCGTTAATCTAACCGTGTCATTGGACACCATAAACAATCGCAAAACTCACACAATGACAACAATAATATTATTTTTAAATACTTTGCACAACTAATACATACTGTGTATAGCCAAAGGATTATTCACCTATTCTAGCAAATTCAAGTTCAGTATAGAGTTCATTTGCAGAAAAAACACTAAAAGTTCTCACTGTACACAACATATTTAAAGAATAGTTGATAATTAGGTTCCCATAAATACTATGTAAGATATTTCTTGCCCAGAAACTGAACCTTCTTTTCAAATGCTGGTAGAGTGATCAATGTGTCTTCTTTATAGAAGGGGTTCAGCATAAGTTTTATATACGCCTCGTAGACATCCGTAAAGAAGTTTTTAATGCCATCTTCATTACGTGAATCATGCACCATTATGAAACGCATCTGAAAGAACACAGTATAGTTAATGCAAGTGTATTGTACACACATTGAAGAAATTACTTACATTCATGTACCATTTTAAATTTTTATGTTACATTATATCTCTTAACAATCGAGCATGGTTATGTACTTGATGCTCTTAACTCAGCATATCTGAGTCTATCAATTACTAAAAAATTTAAAGGTAAAAGTTTGATTTTTCTCAAGCATATCTACTTTGTTTTCTTTAAGAATTGAGACAAATAAAAATACGAAATGTAACTTGCAGCAAAAAGCTACTCTTCAGGTAACAAGACATACTTGTTGACTCAAAAGCTCTGACAACACTGTATACAATACACCACTCTCTGTGTCCGCATAAGCTGCACTTACTCTGGTGGTCTTATGGTGGTTATTACAGGGCATGATATTGAGATGTGGAAGTGGACTGACCACATGTACAGGGAAAAAATAGAAAAGTGGACCAGAAAGGTAACAGAATGGTTACCAAAACAAAACACGAAGAGAAAAAGAGGTCGTCCCTTTAAAAATTTTGTCCGACGACTTTAAAAAAATAGCTGGAGCTCTACGGACTAGGCTAACAAGGGACAGACCCAGATGGATAGAGCTGGGGAGACCTATGCGTCTTCAGGGTGTGCTGATGTTATAGTTTAAGTAATTCATGAATATAATTGAATGTCAGTATAGTATAGGTTAATAAATAAATAAAAAAATTGAGATGTTTTAAGTGGAACATGTGCACTCAAGCCACTGGATGTGCTTAAATAGATCTAGGCTAAAGCACACAGCTAAAGTGTCAATTTGGTAACAAATTTGAAAAATGTATATCATTACATTCCAGAAGGTTGATATAGATTATTCTTTGTTTCTGTATACATTGGAATACAAATTGAATCTGGTGATGTGGACGGGGCGTTCTAGTTTGTATGAACTGCGGGCCCGTCCTGGCTCGGACACAGACTTGTTTGAATGAGTTCATACAAAATATACACAACAATATTTTTTTGAGCCCCTGACGGAGCACTGCCCGTCCACAGCCTGGATATGTGTCGATAGACCTTTACTATTATAAGTTCATTAAGGAGTCATCACACCTATGGATGTAGAACCAGCACGAGCCGATCAGAAAATACCGATGTGGCAATTTGAATTTTACCAATACTAATAATTCGGCGAATCGTTTGATAAGTCAAATCAAGCCATTTGCCTAAATTGAATATAAGCACAGTCATTGCTAATGGAATCAATGTAAATGAAATATTTAAGGAAAGCCCGCTCTATAGATGTATATTAATTTGTAATGAAATACCGGATTCCCTTAAGACAGACGAAAATGACAACACATTTAAAACCAAATTCGTCCCTTCTGATAAATGCGTGCTACTATAGTTTGTAGAGACTTCATGGACTCTCCTATAAGATCATGTGAAAGAAGTGATGAACACTTCAACCCTTTCATAACATGTGTCTATTTTAAGAATGTTTAGTTTATGTACTGTTTTTGTTAATTATTTGAGAGTACTATTAATTTGCTACACCCCAATGGGATATGTTTGTACTTAGTAATTATCTGATTAATGCCTGTACTAACATTGTTTGCAATAAATAAATACAAAATTATTCATTCCAACGACAGGTTTAATAATTCCTAGTGAGTTGAACCTGGAAATCATACGCAATCACGCATCGCTATTCCATGAAATAAGGTTGAAAAGTCATTGTGTGTATCGCTTTCATTACACAGATATAAAGCCTGAGTTTCCGTGATAGGTGTGGTAACTCCCTTAAAAAACTACTCATTTGTACTCACTTGACTGGCAGTGACAAAAGCTGAAACAAACCACTGGTTGAACTTGTCCACTGACTTGAGGTACGTGTTGGTCACCTTCCACATGTGTTCGTCGACTAGATCGAGCGCAGCGTGCGCTATGAACTGGTTCAGATGTCTGTTATCCTCCTTCTGGAAGCAAAATTGTTGGACATGTAATAAAAAGTTTCAAATGACCAGGAAATGCACGTAACGAACAAGTGGAACAAAAAAATTTACCTTCACTTCTTTCGTGGTTGGTATGAAGTCAATTTCAAATATAGGATTATCGGAGTGGCCCACGATGACGAAATAATAAGTGCCAGCCATTTTTCTACCTAAACAAAGTTCGCATCAACAATAACGCCCATTTATTAGACACGCAGGAAATTAAGCTGTAAAGAAAACAACCTGACGTAAAACCTAACCTTAAAAATATACTGTCTACTGTCAGATTTGCACGAAATATCAAATTGGCGATTGATATTGGGCAGTGCTAGACTATCAATATTTTGACGAGGTCATGTACAGTCAAGAGGACGTCAAGCTGGACACTTTGTACTTTGGTTCGTTCTTATCGTAAACGGCATAGAGTTGGATTTAAATCAAATCTTAAGTATCAAGCTTAACGTGCTCTTGACCCTGCACCAGTATGTTGGATAACAATCCGAGATGACTCATCCATCACGGACTATCATCCAACGTATGATGAGTGACCCTGTAATACAAGTTTCTGCTTAGTTTAAGTACATCTTCGTAAGTACAGGGTCCAGAGCACGTCAAGCTTGACACTTAAGATTTAAATACAACTCTATGGCGCTTATGGCAAGAACCGTCCAAAGTATATTTCAATTTGTGATCGACTCTTGAAAGTCGATAGAATAATAATTATTCTTGCGATAAATATTAATAGCAACGCGAGCATCGATCGTGTTAACAAACAATCACAAAGGGGTGATCGAAAGGAGCCTCCCCGTTATTCCAGCTGTATGGTACGCGCCAATTCAATGCTCAACTAGAAAAAAAACCGATTTTAATAACCGTTTTTTTAGTAACTAAATTGAGGTATTTAATCGGTTATGGCGCAACACTAACGCAAAGTCGATTTTCTGAGGGGCTGTCGTAAATTGTAAAATATATCGAAAATTCTGTTAAAATATGCTATCACGGGTAGCTTTGCGTTCAGGTACGTGTAATTAGCTTAATTATTTTATGTACATTCCCTATTTACCATTAATAATTGGACATAACCTTGATGTTTTAAAGGTTTATGTAATCACCTTGTCAGGGTGCTGAACATGTATTTTCCGGCGATTTTTTCTTTTAATTTCACGAATATAGGGCGAGGAACTGCACAAAATTGTCTTTGTAAGCCTTGAGAAGTAACAAAGTTTGCGAAGTCAGTGCATTTTTATATAAGTAACCTACAAAATAAATTCTTTACAAGGGTGGAGCTGTATATAAATAAGAGTTATTATGTAATGTTTACAAAAACTTTGGGGTGTCCATTTAAAGTAATTATTTCATATTTGGCTCTATGCTCTCTTAACCATACAAGTTGGTACATACTTGAAATAATGTCTTGAAGAAGTTTACTCTGGTATGAAGGGTTAATTGTATCAAGTCTCCCATCCACATTGTATTAACATGTACTCTGTCTGAAAAGCGATATTTCTATCTGTTTTGTGAACGAATTTTTGTGAATATACTGTAAGAAAGCTTTAACAGTTTATGTTATATTGCACTGCTTCAGTTGCGGCACGACAGTTGGCCTCCACAGCACTGGTGGCTCGTGGCTCTGCCACAGACACGTCACTACGTGATGAAAAGAACTTCCCTAGACCAGTGCGTGGAGAACCTGGCAAAGTCCGACTTGGTTTTATTCCTGAAGAATGGTATGAACACTTTTTCATTCCAGTATAGACAAGTCTCTCATTACGTCAATGCAGAAAGAGCGAAAGCACTTTCAAAGTGAAAAATTTTTCAGGCAAACATGTTTTAGGTTTTAATTGGTGTTTTAAAATATTTACATCCGGTTTTAAAGCTCAGTTATGGTTTTAATTGCGTTTTAAAATTGAATTTCAAACGGTTGTTACACACAAAAACATGCTCCCCTGCAAAATTTTTCAAAATGGCGCTTTTGCCTTTTATACAAAACACTGACGATTAGGACTGATAAAATATGTAAATTGTTTTCTCTTGTTTGTGTCCAACCTTCTAAAGCAATCACCAAACTGTGCTGTTTGTGACTTAAAAGAGGACGTATATCATATACTGATGGAGTGTGGACGAAACGAGTCATTTAGATTTGATGTAGCTGCTATGTGTGACCAGTTTAGACAAGTTGGCGGATGCAACAGCGTCTTGGCCTTTCCCCTATCAAGGGAAGCCAAGATGCTATATAGATTGGTGGAGAGAGGCTTGAAGTTAAGGCAATTATAAGCTGCTTCAATTCTCTCTTTACTTTATAATATAAATATATGTATAGAGCGGCGTAGTCGCTTATTGTGACAAAGCTCTTTAAATAAAGAAAAAAAAATAAAAAACCTAAAGCCACATTGATTGTATTATGATACCTGTACTCTGTCTGATTTTAAAGATATTCCAAGTGTATACAATATTTGGTAGAATAATCGGATGCATTCAAATGTATTACACCAACATTTTGTTATTTCTTTCTCAGATCCCAAATTCCTGCTCCTTGACAGTTAGTATTGAAGTATGAAAATGTGATCTATTTATGAATCAGCTGTTGTCATTCTTATAATTGTCTAGTTATATTACTACATTTCATGTAGTTTCTAGACTTCATTAATGAATACTTAAAATGACAATCCTGCTAATGTTACCTTTTAATTGGAGTAGTTCATGTAGTGGGGGATATACATTGTAATGAATTAGGACACCATAGGGTGTTTCTATAAAATTTTGCAGTATTAAATAGAAAACCACTGTGAGACTCAGATATGTTAACTAAGTTCTACATGTTTCGAGTCAGTCCGTAGTCTTCATGAAATGCGCCACAGCCCTGACAGCCCGATCACTCAGTACGGCTGTGGGCGCAGGCGGCGTCGGCGGCGTCGTCGAGCAACTACCCTCGTTTGCTTCGTTTTTATTAAAGTCACACGCAGGATTGCTGCATGAATAGGGACCACAGACTGGTTTGAAACATGTTGAGCAAAAATTCGACATAAATACGCGAGTTATCTGATAGTTTAGTTAATGTAGCAGTAACATTATAGAACTAAACATTTTGTGGACAGGGTGACGGCAAACTAATAACAATCCACTTCCACAGGTTCCAACTATTCCACCCCAAAACTGGAGTGACTGGCCCATACACATTTGGGGTGGGTCTGGCCACATACCTGTTCAGCAAGGAGATATACATAATGGAGCACGAGTACTACGCCGGCCTCTCGATTCTCGTCATGGTGTATTTTGCCACTACGAAGTTTGGGCCCGGCATTTCCAAATGGTTGGATAAGGAAGTTGATGTAAGGACTTTTATTGCTATATTTTACACAGCACTTTCTTATGTCTGAAGTAAATGACCTATCTCAAGTCTTCTTTTAAATGGCACCAGAATAGTGTAAGAATGTGTTGTGTTTGTATATCAGTCAGTATATTTATTCCTGACAGCAGTAAAAATGACAATAAATGCAGTCTTAACAAGGAAAAAACTTATAGAAATATTATTTAAACAGCAAGTCGAGAAGGACTGGAATGAGGGCCGTGAGAATACCATCAAAAGCCTGGAGGAGGCAATCAAGGAAGAGAAAACATCCCAGTGGCGCGCTGAGGGCCAAGAATTGCTGATCCAAGCTAAAAAGGAGAATGTTCTCTTTCAACTTGAGGCTGCTTACAGAGAACGTCTCATGAATGTTTACACAGAGGTATATCCATTGAATACAATACAACTTGATGCTTTAACAAATTAATACTCATATGTTAGTGATAGAAATACTTAAATTGTTATTGTGAAATTTCAACTGTTTTCAATTTCAACTGACCTAATTCGTACAGGTTAAGCGGCGCCTGGATTATCAGCTCGAGAAGGCGACAGTCGAACGTCGCCTCGCTCAGAAGCACATGGTGGATTGGATCGTGAACAATGTGAAGAAGTCCATCACGCCAAAGCAGGAGAAGAAGACCCTAGACCGCTGCATCGCGGACTTGGCTGCGCTCGCCGCCAGGAAGTGAACATAGACGCAATAGTAGTTATTTATGATATCATGTGGTTATGTAATAAAGTGAACAAGTGAGAGTTTATTGTCGTTTAATTTTTAATCTTGAAGTCGTCAAAAACAGCAAATGAGAGCTTTCCTAAAAAAAAAACATAATTTCACTTAGCAACTACAATTAAATTTCAACTAATAAAATGCATTGATATTAAAATTTAGCTTGCAATGCAACGACGTGCCGGAATCTAGCGTGAAAATTGACTAGTACGGTAAAAATCTAGTCAGGTTTAGGCGCAAAAATAACAAATAACAATCTATTTAGTTGCACTGATGTTCTGAATTTGTGTTTTACAATCTACTCTGGAATAAGCTTATTCCAATGGCACCATTTTTCAATCTCGAGAACCACATCCAGCTTAGATCTGATTGCACTGAAAGTGCAAATTACGTCGGTTCTAATAAAAAAAATAATTCACACTAGAGAAACCCTGCGTCTCGGGTGCACACATACATAGACAATCACACATTACACCCAAACTCACGAGAGAAATAAATGTAGGCGTTACAAATATTGAACCTGGGACCTCTGCGTGGCAGTCCGCATTGGTAACCGTTCGGCCACGCGGAGGCAGTCGGGCATTCTATAGCGTGAGCGTTGTTGATGGAGGACTATCTCCGTCATCAACAATGCATTTAGTATCCGCACTGTAGGCAATAATTTTGCACTACTTATATCGAAGCACAATCAGTTTTGTTTGCCTCGTACCTTTTGGACAATGCTGTGCGTACATTTCAGACGCGTGTATATTCGCTATGCGGCAGATGATTGATCCTATATATTTCGCTGTTGCAAGCATTTTTTTTCGAGGTCTTAGGTTTTCGCAATTACCAACTGCTCTCGCAATAACTGTCACACAAAAAAAATAAAAATCACAAATGTATTTGTTTTTTTTTTCAAACATTTCTCGGTACTCTTCATAAGTCCCATGGTCTCCGAATCTGCACTCATTGAAATCCCATAGATACATTTACTACGCAATTTACATGTCGAAAAAATTTCAAGGGTAAATAACTGTAACAACAGTTACGATAATGATAAATACTATCTCAGTAAAAAATACATCAGTTTGGAATTTTTTATTGCAGCTATTAAAGAATATGTACATTATAACTAGATATATTAGTGTTTAGAACTGGCAGTTTCCTTCTCTTTAGTAGGTGTGATGGAAGTATCTCGGCCCACATATTTGTTTCCCTGAAGGTCTATAGCGTAATTGTAATCCTGGATATTGCCTAGGGCACGGTCTATGGCTTCATCCAGGGTCTCTGGAGTGATGAATGTAGCACTCAGCTCCTGTAAAGTGTACATTTCATTAGTGGTGATAACAATGGAGTCTACATCTTGATTACCAGGTCCCTCGTGATGTTTTAATGGTTGTTCTATTCACATAGTGAGCATTGGATATTTTGTTAAGAATATATGTATACGTACACATTCTTGAAAGTGCTCTGAAGTTGTTGCCTAATTTCACAAGTTATTGTTAAGTTTTATGGAACGGCCAGCTTTACCTTTTCTCGTCGAATAGCCTCTGAGGCCCTGGCAATTTTTTCGCGAAGCTCCTTGTCTTTGGTTTCCATGCGCTTCAGTGTGTACTCCTCCATCTCGGCGAGCTCGCGGCGCCGACGCTCGTCCCGCTCTGCTGCCAACTGTACACACATACAAATAACTTACGATCATTGGAACAAAAACTGGTAAGTCACATTTTGACTTGTTCATGTTTTTTAATGCCAAATGGTCGGCGGCCTTTACTTAATTGAAAGTTAGTTTTGAGTTTTGTCGCAAGTACCCACTGCGACAAAACTCAAAACTGAGAAAATAATGTTTAAAGAAATTAAATTAAAAAACATTTACTTTTCTCTTGTACCTTACCAGAAAATAAAAGTAGTGACAGATTGGCCTTTTTTTAGTGTTCACGGCAGTAATAGCATCTTTTTTAAATGTCACCTTTAAACTTTTGTAATTGAATAACAACCACTAAATCTTTATTATAATTATGATTCAAACGCGTGGAGCATTACATACAGCATAGGTACTCAGCGGCGCAACTACTCAGACCGATCACGCTGGGAGAGAGACGCGTAAACTTGCGTTAACGCTAAGCATATCCCAGCTTGTCAATGGTGCCACTAGGATACCGGATGTTGAATTTCATTCGGCTAATTGCTTGGACCTTCTGCTGAAACTTGTCACTGATCACTTGATCCGGACCGATACTCTGTGGTTGTAGAGGCCCCACTAGGTATTTCCGACCATTGTCTGGTGAAAACTATATCTGTATACTCCCCACCCGATCAGGGCCCTAGTGGTATGAGACGGGTGTGGCGATACAAGTTAGCAGATTGGGACGAAATGCGCCATTTCTTTGCGTCATATCCCTGGCAGGCGTGCTTTACTTCAGGAGACTCGTCGAGCTGTGCTGATGCTGTAGTCGAGGTCTTGCGTTTGGGTATGGAGTATTACATACCATACTCTTGATGTAACCAATGGACCCCAAGCGCGTCCATGGTTTAACGCTGATTGTAGTTGTGCTGAAGCACATAAACAGTTCGCGTACCAAGCTTGGGCAGATGCTCGACTACGCAAAACTTTTAATAAGGCCGCCAAGAAGTGCAAAAGCATTTTACGTAGGGCCAAGTTCGACCATGTGCGCCGCATAACGGCCAAGCTTGCCTCTTATACAGCAGGCAGTAAATCCTTTTGGTCCCTGGCCAAAGCGGTCGAATCTAACTTGTCGCCCATCTTTGCCACCTCTGCTGAGGCCGGATGGCTCGCTGGCTCATACTGCGGAAGAGAAGGCGAATCTCTTTGCCTCACTCTTTGCAGAAAGTTCCTGTCTAGATGCCGCGGGGACCCTACCACATACTTTACCTCAGGCTGGCTGCACTATGGCGCCAGTTCGCATACGCCAAAAAGAGGTACTTAGAACTCTGCGAAATCTAGACATGAATAAAGCTAGCAGGCCAGATGGAATTCCAGCAATAGTCCTGCGTAACTGTGCGCCTGAGTTGTCTCCTGTTCTCACACGCGTGTACCGCCACTCATTGAGACTGGTGTAGTTCCCAGGCCGTGGAAGCTTGCAAACGTGCAACCTGTGTCTAAAAAGGGAAGCAGAGCTGACTCAGGTAACTATAGACCTCAGATCCTAGATCTCAGTCACTTCCATACTCTGAAGACTATGGAACGTGTACTCAACAACCGTCTCCTATCGTACCTTGAAGACAACGATCTCCTCAGTGATCGCCAGTACGGATTCCGACGAGGGCGATTTGCTGGGGATCTTCTTGTGTATGCCTGTCACACATGGAGCGAGGCTATAGAAAAGCAAGGCGAAGCAGTGTCTTTGGACATGCTTAAGTAAGCTTCCCTCTTATGGGCTTCCCACTGACCTTTGTAATTAGATCTCGGATTTCTTGAGCGAACGTTCGATTCGAGTGGCGATACGGCGATCATTCCTCAGGGTTCCGTATTGTTTGCAACTCTCTTTCTGCTGCATATCAATGATATGTTAATTCCAGGTACCTTTGCGTATGCTGATGACAGCACAATTGTCAGCGAAGAGGAAATCCAGTCTTGTCGAGAGTCCATGGTTAGCCGTTTAGATTTGATACTCCAGGCAGTCTCCGATTGGGGCAATGCCAATCTTGTCAAATTTAACACTACCAAAACGCAGGCGTGTATATTCTCCACAAAACGGAGTCCCTTTGAGCTGACTCCGACTTTTCGTGATATATACATACTGATAGCCAATTGTCTCCAGCTACTTGGAATGGACCTGTCGTCCAATTTGAATTTCGGCAGATAAATTAAATCCGTGGCCAAAAATGCAGCAAGGCAGCTTGGGATCCTTTCCAGGGTGAGGCGTTACTTTACACCGGGACAGTTGCTTCAGCTGTACCAAGTATAAGTCTGATCGCATGGAGTACTGCTGCCACCTTTGGGACGGCTCCGCGACGTATCAACTAGCCACTTTGGATTCAATTGACAAGAGGCTTATAGGTGACTCGGAATTAGTGGAGGCGAAGCTGCAGAGCCTGAACACCGCCGTAAAGTTGCCTGCTTATCGGTATTTTACAGGATAAACCACTGAGAGTGTGCGATGGAATTACACGATTTTCCGCCTTCCCCTTACCATCACTGGGGGACTAGGCATAGGCTTGGGTTCCACCTCTATGTTGTGGATATTCCAAAGATTCGCACGAAGCGTTACGCTTCCACATTTATATGGCGAACGGCTATAGAGTGGTATTCCCTGCATGCAGACTTGTGCCCTGAACATTATAACTTGGACCTTTTCAAGGCGAGAGTGAATAGGCATTATTTAGGTGCGCATGCTCCATCGTCGACCTCATCGTCACTTTCTATCCGGTGAGATGGAGGTCAAATGCGCACCTATATTTTATAAAAAAAAAAACAAAATGGGGCAAATCCATTCAATTAAACTAGATGAAATTTGGGTTCTGTTCTGAAGTCAGTTTTTGTTCTGAATCTGTATTGTACTCTTGCTACAATGTGTATGTGGCAGCATAGTGGTTAGTTTTTTTGACAATAAAGTTATGGCCAAACCTACTTTAAAATAAATTACAAAAAAAAAATTCTAAAACACACATAAAAATTGGATTTTTGGGAGTTATCCCAAGGCCAGAACCACCTCTGCGGTGTCATAGTGTGTGAGGGCAGAGTAGTCACTAGACATGGGGAATAGCATTACATTTCTATTGCCGTGACTATTGTTCCAGTTCCAAAACAATCACAGTGATAAATCATTGTGATTTTGTCACGACTGTTACTTCCGTGACCTTGTCACGCCTATAACTTACATCACGATATACGGTTTTAGCCAGCGGCTTCTTTCATTAGAAAGAAACGGCTATAAGTATTAACTTATAGCCGTTTTTTATAGAATGATTTAAGTTTTTGCTCCGTTTGTAGTAAGTTTCAATTCCATTCAAAAAGTAGATGTTGTATTTAATGTAATTTTGTTTGTTACTTATTTAATGCGAATCTTTGGATTGTTAAAAATAGCAATAAAATGTAATGTAATTGTATTTCTAGTAGAATACACAAAGTAGATTATACATAAATATAAAACACCAACTCTTCCTATAATAAAACAAATATACAAAAATATTTTACTTTGTTCATAAATAGGTTTATAATAACTGCTGCAGATTTTTTCATCCGCCCTTTCTAGTAGTAATAAGCACCTACGACCCTTGTGAGTGAGCAAAGAAAGTTATCCTATTTCATTCACTCCCATCGCCGAAATGGCCCAATTTGAAGAGAACTACAATGAGTGGCGCGCTCAGTCACCACGAAACGGAGATCGCGCATTGTATCAAATACCTATGTCGTGATGTGAGTGAAGGGGATAGTTATTGGAATGGAGGAACATCTATGTGTCTTTGGAACGTCGTTCCTTCGGAATGAGTCACGGTGATACTGTTTGACGGCGGATCATCGTGATTTTTTCATCGTGACGTTATTTCTCACCCACCTCTAGTAGTCACAAACACTGTCAACCATTATAAGCATTCCATAAGAAAATAAACATTTAGTTAATGAAGACATTGTATTTGAAATATTACTGCAGTTAGAATAGAGAACTTTTTAGAAAATAAAACTCATCACTTCAAAATAAAATTAGTGAAATACAAACCTTAGCATTCCATTGATCGTTGAGCTCGACACAGCGCGCCCATTCCTCAGCTTCCAAGCGCTGGGACATCTCCGAACTTGCGCTATCCAATGTTGATTTTTCTTTAATCATATCTTCATAGTAAAACCTCCGGATGGCCCGAATCTGCGTTTTGTAGTTGTTGTTTATCCGCTTCAGCTCCAGTCGCTCTTCTATCGAGATTTCGGGCCTTTTTGGGATTCGATAAATCTTGCTTTTTGCGACGGGCAGCCATCGCGGCTTTCTGTGTGCTTCGGCGCGTTGAATCACTACCGGCCACGTTCTTTTGAGGAACGAGCTACTGGAAATCATATTTTCTATGAGCCCTAGACTATTATTACGGTTACAGAGGCGGTTTTTCGACAACAATATTTCTACAAACACATAACCTCCAAAATGTCCAATGTTTTTACCCCTTTTATTTGGGTAGGCAATGATTTCATACAGCCTCTTCTTAAAAATTCTGTCTTTCCTTGTATTGATGGAGTTTGACTGATATTTCACATTCAATTACTTGTTTTTTCTGTATAATAATGGCTCTTCCCGGATCAAGATTATGGGAAAGAAAATTTTATGATTAATACCACTCCCGTTTTTGCCTTCACGTAACCTGGCTTCAATGGAACAGAGAATTACCTACATAATTACTTTTTGTTATAAAAATATAATATGTCTCTTATATTCATACTAATTGCTTAATTATATCCCATAGTTCTTCGCCGAATGCCTGTTTTACTCTTTCTCGTAATCCTATTTCGAAATTCAATTATTTCTAAATTAGTAAGTGGCTGAAACGCTAACCGCGAAAAGCCAAGAGGAATAAGAAAAAAAAATTAAGTCTTAGTCGCTACGGAAAACGTTAACAAGATGGCAGCAGTAGAGATAGTTACCGGAAAACTCGTTAGATGGCGCTAAGAGTCACCATTTCCGCTGAAATAACACTGGGCGTCTCTCGGTTAAGAGACATGGAGTTAAAGTACTAACTTCAAATAGGTAGGAATTTAGGTAGGATATATTGCTTCTTGGAGATGTAATTTTAATTTTAAAAGTAAGGAGTACTGCATTCAAAATAGGCGCCTTGACGTCTAGTTGCGGATATCAGCCCGTTACACCAAGTACATACTGTATTCAAAGACTTATAGTTGCTTGTATCTGGGAATCGAACTGACCTAATATGGAAAAAAAATCTGCATGTTTACGATAATAATAATAATAATAATTGCGAATAAGCCTGATATTGTGATATTGGATCGATCGCAGTCGAGGGTATTTCTTGTGGACGTCACCATCCCGCATGACGAGGGTCTCGTGAAAGCTGAAACCGAGAAACCGCACGATACGAACCGCAGGAGAACCGCAAAATAATAAACTGCATAAACTTTCTTACTTTTTTATGTATCTGCCAGCTACTACTTGTATAATATGGTATAACACTGTATGAAAATTATGAACAAACTCTATATTGCCAGCGATAAGACGGTACAAAGTCCAAATTGTCAAATATGATGTACTCTAGATTGCACTTATTTCTTAACTCGGAAATCATTTTACCTTAAGTCGAGTGACCGGAGGAGAAGCGGGGAAAACTGTTTTTCTAAATCAAATGTTTCAGGTATTTACTTAAATAACGGTCTTACAAAGAATATATTATACACCTAAAGATTTGTCTAAAGAATGTGCTATTTCGTTACATGGGTTTTTCAAGAAAAGTTTCTTTAAAAACCCTTTATACTCTGTAAATGAATTTATTGAGCTAAAAATGTAACGCTATTGAGTATTTTCTATTTTATTTTTAATGTTACTGCTGATGTCACAAATATAAGCCTTTTATAACAAAAGGGCCATTCACACTGGCCAATGACACTCACTGATGATATTATGAACCGGAAAAAAAAATGCACTAGTAGATTTCACTCAAATGCGGCAGCCCAGAGAAAGAACAATTGCTTCTCCAATGAGAGATCGACGGCCTATGACTTCAGTGTTATGATACCTACTACAAGTCGGAGAAGTTCACAACGCTTGAAGAACACACGTGACCTCAACCGAGGTCCGTGTGCAGCAGTGAAATGAATAATGGATTAATATTGATAAAGAGACTTACCTTTTTTTTTATAATATCAAGTGACGGGACGAGCACGTCGTGCGCCTGATGGTAAGCTACACGCCTGTCCATGACAGTTGCAGTGCCACTCAGAGCTTTAAATCCCATGAGATGTAATCCCATGTGCTTGTAATTTCACCAGCACCCTTACCCTTCAAAACCGGAACACATTCGCATTGACACACTTTTGTATATATATTACATTACATCGTATGTATTTATTATCGACTTTATGACGATCCTTGATGAAGAATGATGACATGTAATTTAATCACAACGATATTATTATTAAAAGTCGATACAGCCTCAAATGGCTTTTGTTGATTGCGTATGACAGTGAAAGTGTCACTTTGGAAAAAATATACACATTAATTGAGCATATACACTGATTAGATCACGGTGAGAAGACACGGTACCTAAAAATTTACATGATAGAAAAAACATAAACTTACCTTGTAATTTTACAAGAAAACCGCCAAAGTCAAAGGCAAAGATTATTTATTCCATAGGTAAAATAAATTTACACTTGAAATCG
>NW_020656077.1:9734078-9744813 GCF_003589595.1 Hyposmocoma kahamanoa
AACCTATTGCAATAAAACGGCAATTTCATACTTTAACCCCTAATATTACATGGAAATTTCTTTGTTGCGGAAATTTGATACCTACTTTCGGTTCCAGGTTTCCGTAACTCAATTATAAATTCTTGGATGCTTATTACAAAAAATAAAAACTAAAACGACGACGTCCCTCTCGTCTCGACGTCTCTACGCCAACTTCGTAGGCAATCAAAAGAAACCGTATATATCTTTAATATTTTCTTCTATTCTTTTGTGTTTCAGGAAGCGTAATTAGGTAGGCAATACATGTAGGCTTTGTATTTAATGTCATTATTAAGTATACCTAAGTCATTTTTTCTTGTTCAACCGACTTCAAAAAAGGAGGAGGTTCTCAATTCGTCTGTATGTTCCTTTTTTTTTGTATGTATGTTACGCGATAACTCCGGTATTTGTGAACCGATTTTCACGATTCTTTTTTTGTTGGAAAGGGGGTACTTCCATAGTGGTCCCATTTCATTTTGAAGAAAATCATCCACCTCTAAGGGTGGCTGTCCACGCATGAAGATTCATTTTTATAAATAGCGCCTAACTTTAATTTAGGAGCAATTACTTTAATGGTTGATTTTGCTATTTCTCCAATTCAAGGCGTTTTTCTCTCAATATACTTTGAGTAGTGAGAACCGATTTTTATGATCTCCTGTGTAAAGTCCTGTATAGTGGCGAACTAGGGGATATTTCAATAAAACTTAGCAAAAAGATGTAATTCTACTTACTTTTGAGGTCGGTTTTTTTAGTAGTCTGTACTGAGATTATTCTATATTCGCTCATTATTCACGGTACATTTTTTACGGTAAGTACTTAATCGTATATTTTTCCTTCTAATTTAAAAATATTTTCTTTTTAACAAAATTGATGAGAAGTTTGTTTTTGACGACATCATCGCCTCGTGTTATTTACTCTGGCTACAAATAAACATCCTGTTTATTTCTCTGTAAAACAGATTTATAATAAAAGAATTCCTCTTAGATTCTTTCAGCGTAATAACAACAGGATTTCCTGTCGCGCTCGTTGTCGTTTCCTTGTTAATTCTTCAATTGAATTTTATTTATTTAGACATTTTTATTTTAGTAAAAGAAAATATTTTAGTGTAGGTATAGTAGTTTTTTTTAATTTTATTTTTTTATTGTGACTCGGCAAAACTGTGCAGTCAGCACCGCGCCTGATGGAAAGTGCGAATACAGTCCAGAGATGAGAGTAACGGATGGAAAACACAAATATCTTCACTCCGTCACTATAATTTTGCCAGTCTGGCCAAATGCTTCTTCACACTACGTTTGAAGGACCCGATGTTATAGAGGGGAGGGAATACATGCGCCGGGAGTTGGTTCCACAATTTGATGGTTCGGCATAAAAACGAATTGCCAAACTTTTTAGTGCGGGACGGTATTGAACTGACCGTCCAACTGTGGCAACGCAGTCCGGCACGGGTGGTCCGCTGATGGAAAGGAGAGGAAGGGATAAGGTTGAATAACTCTTCAGAGCACTCACCGTGGTACAGGCGATAGAATACGCTAAGAGACGCTATATCTCTGCGAAGCTGTAACGACTCCGCATGCTCAGTTACATGAGGATCGTTGACAACACGGAAGGCGTAGCTGGACGGCGCTGCAGTCCATCTAGGGCATCGAGCAAGTACTTGGCAGAGCCGTCCCAAAGGTGCGAACAGTACTCCATGCTGCTTCGGACCTGAGCTTTGTACAACAGGTATCGCAGCTCTGGAGTAAAAAATCGGTGCAATAGTAGTGCTAGGGCGTAACAGTTATTTTGTTAGGGCCTTTGTCTAAGCTACTTATTTGTCTTTATTTAACTGGTGTAAGTTACTGTTGTTTTAGTATTTAATAAAAATAGAACATTAGTGTACTTAATCATCGTATGTTTTACATATACAATACATTCGTAACGTAAGTGCTTTGGGTCACCGCGGTCTTTTGTGCCATTTTTCTTGATTCTTTTTTGTTAGAAAAATTAGACCTCCATAGTGGTCCCATTTCATTTTGAAGAAAATCATCCGCCTCTAAGAGTGGCTGTTCACGCATTAAGATTCATTTTTATAAATAGCGTTTAACTTTAATTTAGGAGCAATTACTTTAATGGTTGATTTTGCTATTTCTCCAATTCAAGGCGTTTTTCTCTGAATATACTTTGAGTAGTGTCGTAGTGAGAACCTATTTTTATTATCTCCAGTGTCAAGTCCTGTATAGTGGCGAACTAGGGGATATTTCAATAAAACTTAGCAAATAGACGTAATTCCACGTACTTTTGAGGTCGGTTTTTTTGAAGTACCAACTACCAGGGCGGCTGATATATTTGTTGTCTTAGATTATTAGATATGAGAGGTTATTGAAATAGTCGAGGTATAAGGGGTGGCGACATACCATTTCTTTTCTGCATGTCGGCACCCTGTGCAGAAATCGGCGAGTACGCCGATTTTCAAATCCTCTCACAACGATGGCAAGCATTATAGTGTGGCATACACTCGAAGACGACACAAGAAAGAAGTAGAAGATGGAAATGTATTTCTCTCAATTAGGACAGATTTTAAAAATTCTTTCTTTGTTTGAAAGGGTATAATCTCGAAATGGTCCCATTGTCACCAAGTCTGATTCTAATAAGGGATCCCACGGAAATTGAAAAAAAACTTAAAATTTTATAGGCATGTACCGTGTCTTTGTTGAATTGTCCCAAATCAAAGGTTCTCGGATAGTTGTGGACGTGCAAAACAATCCTCTTCATCTTTCCATTTGTCGTAATAATATGAAGGGAGGAGCCGATTTTCCAATACGTACTTTTATTGTAAAAGTTAACCTACGAACCTACGTCAAAACATAACATACTACGTACTTTTAAAATATAATAAAAACTGAACTACACTACAGCGTTGCATCTGGGGGACTTCTTCTATGAAAAGAACTCTAATAAGTTTGTAAAAACAACTTCTAAGAAGTCCAATTACTGGACATGGAACAAGATGAAAAATTCCTGGAGAATTCTTGATATCCCGGCCATATTATTTTAACTTATTGTCTAATAAATAGTACTTCAATCAACTGATCTTTGACGGCTCTCTTATTCCATAAGTTCACTTTGAAAATAAACTTTTTGAATAAACAGAAGTTACCTTCACGTGAGATAATATATCAGATATTGTACGCTCAATACATAGATATATTTGAAATAAGGTTTCGAGTTGGAAAACCTGGAGTAATTACTTATTTGTTTCCAAACTCTGCGTAGGAGATATCATCATTTTAATATATGTAAGCAAAACAATTACGGTGCCCCAAACTTAGAAAAAAATCCGTACATTCTGCGTGATTACTTTACAAGGTTTCATTTAATTTCTTTTCTTTGATTTGACGGAATTTTATTTAAATGGCGTTCCTCGTATATAAAAGGAGGTTACGCAGCCCAGTTGTGCTTAAACGCTAGTCGAATTTCAGTCGAACCGCATCCTCCGATTGGCGTTATCGATATTATCTGTATTCCAGCATTTAAATCGAAAAGTTTTTAACTTTACGATGTGTCGATCACTTGTTTTAGTATTGTTTGCGGCTGTGATGATTGCAGCATGTGAAGCCCAGCTGACATTCTCGTCGGGATGGAAGCGAGCGATGGACGGCGGCGCTGACAATTGCAAACCAGAGCAGGCCTTGATCACCATTTACGAACTTATAAAGGTAATTTTTCGAACTTGTAATGGTAATTTTTCGAATTTGTAATGGTAATTTTTCGAACTTATGAAGGTAATATAACCGTAATTTTACGAACTTATAAAGGTAACCATGGAGGAAGCAGCGCGGTGGCGGAATTTTAGATAAGTGACGCTGATGGCGGATGGTTTTATCGCTATTCGGATTTTATTCTTGTAACATGTAACTTGAAAGTTACGTTTTCTGAAGAATCAATCTTAAAGAGTACTTTTTAAAATGTTTTCATTCAAGTAATAGCTACTTTCTAATGCTTACTCACTGCGCGGTTCTCAATTTACTCAGTGTTTTGTTGCGTCCATAAAAGGTAACATTATAAAGGCATCTGAATTATCATTGACTTACAATTATATGGACGTCGGGTCCGCGCTAAAAAGTGTCCGCACTTGTAAGGCGCTAAAATCGTATACAGAGCGCCAAACTCCGCTTTAGTCTTCATTTGTTCGACTGACAGCGCGATACTGCGATGACATTACAATTTAAATTTCGAATAGGTTGACTTGGAACATTTTTTTCGTGGTTTTTGTATTAGACCCGTCGTCCATTTATTTGTAAGTCAATGTGAATTATATCTCAAATTAAAAGGAAACATTAAAACTATTCTCATAATTTTTCGTAAGATGTAGCAAACAGAAAATAGGATAGTTTCTTCAACGCTCGAAATAATTATTCTAACTAAAATATTATATAACTGTTTAAATATTCCGATTGCCTAAGATAATTATCTTTGTAGCATTGTCAGCAACAAGAAAGATATTGCTCTAAATTAAGTAACAAGGCGGTGAACGTAGTAACGTTTATTACTTACGTACTTGTTATGTTATTGGTACTCCTACTCGTTGAAATACCTACATGAGCAGGCGAATGACTGCTTTAACCTGGTGTCACTGTTTTAGTTTTGTTATTTATAATTACTACACTTTATTTCTTTTGCAGTATAATAAAGCGTACACGTTACAGTGCAACTACTTTTCTTGATATTTCTCGGCAATCTTCGGATTTTAATACAAACTTCCATTTCTAGTAATTACGAGATATAAATCCCTTATTTTAGTTTTTTTTAAACAAACCCACGTTTCGGGGACCTTTACAGGTCTCATTGTCACGGGTCATTGAGATGGTGAAGTCATCAACCGATTATGTCTAATATTAATCCAAACCACTCTATTTTGCATTATTGTTCCAAGAGTTATTACAGCCTAAGAACTCGATAGGAACACTAAAATGTTTATATCATTCTTGTAAAATTTCGAAATTATGCTTTATATTTCAAAGTACTCAATTACTATATATTCGATGAATTATCTGTGTATATATTTATGAATATACTGTACGCAAGGGTTAATTAATTTAATTGTTAGTCAGTTATTTCCTTTTTTCTTGATTTAAACGCATTCGCGCAAACGCATTGCACCACACGACCCGATGCAGTCTGACGCACTTAAGTCATGGTGTACGAAATAATTCTACATACAAGGCGTATTGTATTGGTAGTTTGAAGACATCGAAATCTTACGCCTTAAATTTCGAAATCTTAAATCAAAGATTTTTAACATCTTTTCTCTTCTCTCTTTCAGGGCGAGGCCGAGAGATTAATTTCATGTCAGAAATAATTCCGAACGAAATAACTAGATATACATATATATATTTACCTACTATATCGTTCACCGTAAATTGATGTTGATTTAAAGAAATCAGGCTTTGCCATTGACTTACAATTATATGGACGTCGGGTCCGCGCTAAAAAATGTCCGAACTTATAGGGCGTTAAAATCGTATACAGAGCGTCATTCACGCTTTAGTCTTCGTTTGTTCGACTGACAGCGAAGCAAGCAAAATTAGACAGTACTGCGATGACATTACAATTTAAATTCAACGTTTTAGCTTTTTCATATTCCTTTACATGTCACTACGTTTAAATAGGTTGACTTGGGAAATTGTTTTCGTGGTTTTTGTATTAGACCCGTCGTCCATTTATTTGTAAGTCAATGGCATCAATACACTGATTTAATTTTTTTTTTTTAAATCGGAACTTAATGACAACTTAGTGACAATCCGAGTGCACAAATAAATGAAGAAGACCGTGATCGTGAACGTCGTTGTGTTGCAACACACAATTATAAAATCAACTAATTACATTATTGAAATTAAAAATAGCATTATATTTCAATTCATATTTAATGTAAAATATCACTAAGATAAGTTTATTTGGTAATGTGACACTATTTACGGTGAACGAACAACATTTGGCGCTGTCACATGGTAAAATGTTTAGAAGTCTAGCTATTCCTCAAAATTAGTTGATTGTATGTGATTTAAAATACTCAATTATATGTATATTATAAATATTAGTTGAAATTTTTTGCAGTTACTACGTAAAAAAAGGAAATGTGCGTGTGTTAATACAAATATTAAACATGTTTAAAGCGCTAGGCTGGAAGCGCAAAATCATGTCAATAGAAGCTTTGGTTTTATTAAAACGCTAAATTCATTTACGACAATGGTAAAACAATGTATAAAATCAGTGTTAATAAGACAAGATGGACGTAGAACACCACTGAACATCTTCATTTTTTTCGAATTGTGTTTACAACCTATAAAGTTCAACTAAAATAACGAATAACGATGTAGAAAAGGCTGCAAATAAAGTTAAAATTTAGTACTTGTTTCATTATATTATGTACTATGACAAAACTTATTTGTTTATATCGAAAAATAATTAATTTATTTTGATTTGAAAAGCATTAGATACACAAGTGACTGTGAATTGTAGAATAATAAAGAGTTAATCAAATAATGCTTGTTTTATTTTTGAAAACTATCGGTAGATGGGTAATTATGTCGGAGTCACTTATCCGTAATGAGGTTTACGAAATGATAAATCATTGTTCTATTTTTATTAAGAACCAACAGCGTTTACTATATCATAAATCTACAAAGTAAACCCTGAAACACTACACCTAATACAACACCACGAAAGCATCACCCAGTATTTAATGCTTCTGATCTTACCCAAAAACGTGGTTTGTTTTTTTGTGAATAGCCAGTAGTAGTAGTTAGACTTAGTTAATATTATGTGTTACTTTTAAATTATTAGATATACGATTTACTACTTAGGCAATGAGTTAATATGATTCGTATTACATTAACTCCTGTACTCGTCTCGATCATGGTTTCTTTGTTTGACTATTCGTCACCTTACTTTCTCAAACTCGTCTCTTAATGCACAAAGTAACTGAAACGCAAAAAATTGATTATACCTATCATTGACTTACAATTATATGGACGTCGGGTCAGCGCTAAAAAGTGTCCGAACTTATAGGGCGCTAAAATCGTATACAGAGCGTCACTCACGCTTTAGTCTTCGTTTGTTCGACTGACAAGCAAGCAAAATTAGACAGTACTGCGATGACATTACAATTTAAATTCAACGTTTTAGCTTTTTCATATTCCTTTATATGTCACTACGTTTAAATAGGTTGACTTGGGACATTTTTTTCGTGGCGTTTTGTATTAGACCCGTCGTCCATTTATTTGTAAGTCAATGGTACCTATATACAAATTTTGCAGAATAATTGACACGTTAGTTTGACAGCTCAAATTGGTTAAGGTCGCAGAGAGGGCGCGCTGGTGTAGTTTGAATCTGTTGAGTTATCAGATAAATCCATAGGGAATGGATATAGTCTAAGGTTTTAGGTGGTTATTAGTTTGGTTTCTTTTGCCATGATGGTCGTTGGCTGGGTTGCTAAATTAAAATAAGACGTGAAGTTGACGGTCAATGCCTACCATCGAGTATATAACCTGAAGTAGAGGCGAAAAAAGGGCCATACATTCCTGGTAACTTAACAGTGATATATCACTTATAAACATCAACACTCGTTCACATCGAAATATAGAAGTGTATACGTGTGTGTACGTCTTCGTATATTCCAAAAATGTTCAGTATTTATTGTAATAAAGATAATATCTCTAACAATGGCGTGCTGTTCCATTCGGTGGTGTGGGGAAAAACAGCAAAACATCTAATTACAAACGGAATCCAATTTCGTCGGTAATTAAATATTAAATATGTAATTTTGCAATTTTCGTCCATCATAGCAAAGCTCAAGTTAACTGGTCGATTTGAAGTGAAACAGTTGACGACACCCGTCAATTGTTTCGAACTCCGGCTGGCCAATCGTAGCGCAGTAAAAAGTTAATGCTTTTTGTATAAATTGTGTAACCCTAACCGTCTAACCATTAACGTGGAAGCAATCTATATAGTTGTAAGAAAAATAAAACACAGTTCTTTTAATTATTATATTGTATTAAGAGTAAGTAACTATGTTATTCTCTAACATTCTACTACTATATATAATTATTACTAACGTTTAGTTTTTAATAGGCGCATTTTGCACGTGGGGCCGTTCGGCTCCACGCAACGCGAAATGCCTATTAAAAATTCAGACAAATTGAAGTAAATCTGAATGTTTTTTAAATTGCGGCTCGTCAAAGAGGTATAGGTGCACGAAATTCGGACTATTAGGGACTTCTTATACATACGACTTGACTACTTGATACTTAGTGATTTCTTATTTTGCTAACGCCTAAAAGTCTTCCCTATATTTAAATTTATTTATGTAACAATAAACAAAACATAGTCCAGAGCCCGAGCTTCTAAAAAAAGTGAATGATATCTCGGAAAACTCACATGACTACTGTAGAAGTTACATTTATTGAACTTATGAAATATTATTTTATTTAAATTACTTACTTACTTAAGTAAAAGTGTCAGAGGCACGACGCGACTAGTGCCAAAAAACCATTTACTTAAATGTTTAATTGACACAGCATTGACACCGACACGTGGGCGTCGAGTCGCGCATCTGAGAGCACGCTTGAAATGCTTAAACACATATGTATTTTATATTAAACCTCCTTTGTATATGAACTCTTTAGTTCAAGGAGGGCTTAGCCCTAAAACAGATATCTTCCAACCATAAGATGCAAACAGAACGTGCAATACAGAAAAACTTGTACAAATTTCTATTTCTGTAACACGGCAGAAATAAACATAACGAGTATTAACTACGCAATATATTATTGACAAATAATAAAAGAAAATATCACGATTATGGAAATAACTCTCAAAGTTTTCTTAGAAACAGAGATGCTGCCTTAGAAAAACTTTGAAAGTTTATTCCACGTTAATATCGATTGAATAAAGGTCTTCAATAAGTTCGTAATCGAAGGCATGAGATGTACCTACTTAAGGCTTTGACTTGGGACTATAAAAGACCATGGCACTTGGGAATTAGGTACCAAGAATATGTTTTAAATGCATAACAGTATGTTCACAAAACGAGAATTGAAAGTGCGTATCGCAAATCGCGCGCTTACAAAATTACCGAATTTTACACGTAAATAGCGGTAGTTGTTCACACCATGACGCACGTTTTTAGTAAATGCCCGTTCGACGCTGCGCTAGCGCCGGGAAGTTTCCGGCGCGCGTTGACGGGCTCTTCGGGTTCATTCAGAGTGCAGGCGCGGGCGCTAGGGCCTTGGCGTCTTTCCTTCCACTTTTTTGACACTTTTTGTAGATTCACACGTAGAAATCACGAACAGACGCTAGACCAAGAACTGTGAACGCAACAAGAAACTTCAGACTTTTGATTCGTGGCTTTATTGTAGAGCGTATGTAAACCCTTGTAGTAACAGACCTTTGCTAAAGCTCGGGTAGCTAACACCACGGGTGTACATATACTGGCTCGTTATAGTACCTCGATAAAAATGTACTATTAATAGAATTGGTACATGACATGACAAACAGGCATCGTTCGAATATGGTTTTAAGGCAACAGGCTTGGAAAAAGCTTCTATGAAGAAGAAAGCGGGGATGAAAAGAAGAAAATGCTGGGTAAGTAGCTGCGCTCAACGTACGTAACGCCTATGCCATAAGCCCAACTCTCGTTGAACGTACGTCAAACTCTTGTCATGTGAACATACTCTAATTGCACGAGATACATTGCTATTGCAAAATGGCGGTTGAATGTAGCCGGTTATTATTACGGAAATTCGAATGTTTGATCAGAACAAAGTTAAAGCGAATCTCGCTAGTGCCATGGAAACAGCGAAGTACCGTTGAGCAAACTGAAATATCAGTGAATAAGGCACTCTTGTGTTGAACATTCACTAAATATGTATTGTTTTACAGTGAATTTGATTATACTGGGGCAGAAGAGATTACAGTCAATGTTAAGTGTTAAGTATAAACGATTATCTGTAAATAATAAACACCTTTATCCATTTTCCATTCGAAAACTTGGCATCCCCCTTGGCAGGATGGTGGATAATAAATAGAAGATGGATGCAGAAACTCTATGCAAAGTATTTATTATAATTGTACTTGATCACTACGGCACGAGAGTCAGTAGGCCAATTTTTCTCTAAATACATGCCAGGTGTATCCAATAGTCTATCAAGTAACAATTGCAGAATAAATGAACTAACATTGAGCCACTTAGGTGTAATATAGTAAGTATTTACAGTATTCGCCATGAAATATAAAAGGGTTTCTCAATACTACAGCTTGAGTACCAGAAAAATATAACATTTTAGTACAATGTAGCGCAATTTTAATAAAATGCATTCTAGTGCTGGAAATTATGACTGTACACTACGATATATTTAAAGATATAACTGTGAATTACTAGATCAATATACCGCGCATTCAAGATCAATATTACTACATCTACTCCTTTCTTAATTAGTATTTAATTACTTATACATTACATATTACATATACTTATATATTGTAACAATCATATTTCTTATTTTTATAAAGTAGTATAGCATGCGGTCTTGCTTTATTTTCCAATTGCCCTTCAGCCTGTTTTTTTTACAATATTTATATGCTATTGTTCCAAAGTCAGGATGCATGTTAAATGCACCTTTGTCTCAAAGGTACAAAGTTGTTTGTTCGGGAGCAAAGAGCTTTTGTGACTTAAAATATG
>NW_020656077.1:9744823-9817018 GCF_003589595.1 Hyposmocoma kahamanoa
CAAAGTTGTTTGTTCGGGAGCAAAGAGCTTTTGTGACTTAAAATATGCGCACTTTACAAACATTATGGTGACACACTTTCCAAAACTAACTTCCATTCTCAAATACGACCTTACCTTACCTTACTTTAACGCCCTATAAGTTCGGACACTATTTAGCGCGGATCCGACGTCCATAATTGTAAGTCAATGGGGTAGAGGTATTGTTTTACATCTAATCTCTTATTATTAATAATAAGAAGTGTAAATATTTTGTTAAGTGCAGAAATTTTGAATTTTTAATCATTTCTACACAATCGTGTTTCTTATTTTTATAAAGTATGGTAAAATAGACGAGTCGTTCAATGGCAGGTGGTCTTACATTATTTTTCAATCACCATTAGCCTGATTTATACAATCCTTATGCGCCATTATTCCAAACTCAGCCTGTTAAGTGCACCCTTGTTTTTAAGGTACAAAGTTGTTTTGTTCGGGAGCAAACAGGTTTTGTAAATTAAAACATATGCGCTTTAGGAACGTTCTGGTTACACACATTCCAACTAACGTCCATTATAAAATATTACTTGCCTTACTTTACATCTGAAATTAATGTTAATCTCTTTTGAAGCTTATTTTAATAACATTAAAGAGTATTCTTTAATGGATAATGTTTTACATTTAAACCCTTATATTAATAGCAAGAAGGTATATGTTATGAGGTGCAAATGTGAATTTTTAATCAACTGGCGAAAGTTACATCGATGGAAATATGACTGTTTTGATTTATATTGAGTGACGAGGCGAGCAAATCGTGCGCCTGGTGGTAAGCGACACGCCTGTCCATAACAGACACATCGAGATTTAGTTGTGCAAAGATCTAAGGGACATGGCCACTAATCCCGCCACCCTGAGACATAAGTTGACAAGACTCGTGTGTCTGTAAATCTACCAGCGCTCGTACCCAATAATGTTCACATTAGTGCTTGACGGCAGAAATAGGTAAGGTGGCAGTACTTCCCTGGACGAACACTTGCACATGGAGCTGTACTGCTATTGAAGTTCCATATTTCAGAACGTGACCACACCATGTTGTTACCTTTCACGTAACTTTTTCAATAATCATTCTATTTTCTTGGTAACCACATTAATTATCATATTCAATTTTTATTGGAAAAAAAACAACGCAACAAAATGTATTTCTTATTGATTTAGGGATAAAACAAAATTTCAATAAATAAAAAACTTTTTCAACTATTGTTTACGAAATTGATAAGAATGCTCAATCAACTCCGAAATATAAACCAGAAAACCAGCAATGCTGAGTCTTTAACCTCTTTGTCCACATTACTGGATTGCATTTTACATTAGTGTACAGTTACTGTGATTTTATTTGTTATGTGAATAAATATAGGTCTTTTTATTTATTAAATTCATTTGTAAAATAAACGTATGAAAAAAATGGCAGTCGTTTATTTTTTATTTTCATATTATACAATCGACCAGACATTTGAAAAAATACCGCATTGTTCTATGATACATAGTGACGTGACGAACAAGTCTTATGCCTGGTGATTAGCGACGCACCTGTCCATAAGCTTTTAATCGCAAACACGCCTGTGGGGTACAGCCACTGCGTCACTCCGAGACATACGTTGACAAGACAAAAAACACCAGCACCCTTACCCTTCAACACAGAAACGCAGTTAATGGTCAAATTACTGCTTGTCGACGAACTCTTGCACATGGAGCTCTACTGCTATTCAAATTTAATGCATTATTTTGAGGATTTTACTAGTGCTCCGCTGAATTGCCGGTGGGTGTATAAAAGTGCACATATTTTTAAGTAAACCATAAAGAAAAAGTAACTTAGTAGCACTTTAATTTTTAAAACGTAACAACACCATTTTGTTGCACCTATAACGTAACTTTTTAACTGATACATTTTTTGTATTTTTTTAGTAACCAACTTTAAGTTTAAAATATTTATTTTACGATATAACAATATTAATTATATGTTACGCACAGACATTTAAATTTATTCATGAACCAACAAAAGTTACTATAGTCTATCAAAATGTGACTACTCCATTTTGGTACACCATTTCCGTAACTTTTTAGAATAAGAAAACTTTATTGTGTTCGCCAAGACACACATGAATGAACTTAAAAACTATCATATTAAACATTATAAACTTGAAACTATAGCATAGTACAACAAATAGACAAAGAAAAGTAATTTGCACACAAACGCAATTTACTGTTGATAATCTCACATCACAGTAAACACAATAATAATACGAGTAATGAGTGTCGTGGCGCACACAAACGGGACTTGCTCAGCATTTTGCTACGGGCAGGATATCCTGCCTATAGCGCAGGTTTTCAGCAGGCCCGATATGAGTGAAGCACGGTCTCGGTTGCAAACAATGCATACAACGTGTGTGTAAAAGTATAATACATATGTAATGTGTGTGTGATAGTTGACATGTGCTAAAATAATTACACTAAATAAATAATATTAACAAATAAGATGGCATAAGTGTAAACTAATTAAATTACTTCATTAATAGACATTGACACATGTTATTTTGATATACGTAATAAATATTTGTGTAATAATAGTGCATATGTATAAAAAATAAATATGTAAATGTTTCTAATCTTCGACGACGACGATCGTTCGTCGTCTTTCAGCCATTTACCGCTAGAAGGCAGCACATTGAATGTAATTTCAATATAAAATCGAAAAGCAAAACAAGACAAGGTATAGAACTTTACGATATGTCAGCAACGTAAGGTTTAGATTGTAATACCTGTCCAGAATTTTTTCACCTTTTTTAAATAAGAAACTACGATCATTAACGTGATTAACAAGTGTAGATGGATTCGTTTTAGCTTTCTATTTGCTCGCTTCGCCTAGGTCGAGTGGCCGCGTGGTTAAAAAAACAGATTTTTTGGTATGTTAATGTTAATTTCCAATCCACGGGCAAAAAAGGAGAAAAAAAATAGTGACGAAATCATTTTTCATCAACAATGAAATAGAAAATTTGTAGTGAATGCAAATTGTTAAAATGTAAATAACATTTTTTAACAAATGAATCTAAGAGCGCTGTTAAATCAGACGCTTACAAAAGCGCCATTATTAATTTTAAAACTGTTGTGTCACGCGCGCGTCCTTTTTTGGTCGCAATTCGGCGCAAGCAACCAGCAACCGAACATTTTGATACAATTGCGGTTGCGGCAACCGTCGACTGTGTCCGGTTGCCGTAACTGCCGACTTCATATTAATGGCATAAAAATATAATTCGTTTCTAGCTGCCGGTTGCTTGTTTCCAATACAACACACACGTTTGCGCAGCGCCATATTCAACTAAAAATTATTACCGATGAGCGCCCTAATAGTTTTCCTTGTAGTTTCATAGTGAGCAAGTTTATTAATATGATTCCAACAGTTTTACGGCAAATAATATAGGTAATTTTATTACAAGGGCTGTAAGAGGGAGGAAATATTTTATGAAATCCAGATGTATTAAACACCTTTCTTACACGCTTCATAACTACTAAGCAGTGATCAGAATAGGTAGAGTATATATACATAAACTTCGAAGAACAGAGACAGAAACTGGACACTACCTTACGACAATATTTTTTTATTCCGGATTTTTTCGGGATTTGGGGAAATCACTTAAATAGATAAAAAAATTACGCTTTTTGGGATAGGTAAGTCGATAATTGACTCGATTTGTTAGCCAGAGGCCTATTGTTTAATTGTCTTCCTTTTTGAAGGTCTTTCAGTCGATGCAATAGTTTTAGGATCCGGAGGAATGTATGGACATTCCTCCGATTACATCACGAAACACAATCAACAGTATGTTTGAGATATATATCTTAATAATTTCTAATTACATGTATTAAGTAGGATTTGTTGTCTGAATTTTCCTAAATATTCCGAAAAATTAGTGGTTGCAAAGGTTAGAGAAATAACTCTAAATAAAATAACTCTAAAAGTCTACTTATCCCAAATGACGTCAATTTTTTAATACACTAAGTGATTTTCCTAATCCTAAAAAATTCTGGGACAAAAAAATGTTGGCGTAAGGTAGTCTCCACTTTTTGTCTCTATTCTCGAAGTTTAGGCAAATACCAATTGTGATTACTGCCAATGAGTCTAATAGTTATTGTATTGGTTAGCTACAGTGTGGTAATGGCTATTTACCTATTTATATTAAATGTGACTATGGTGGGCCCATCACACACATTTACACAATCTAGACGCTTTTTCTTTATTAATCCACATTTACACTACATAAGTGTAAATTTATAAAAATTTGTACATTGGCATTGTAGAAAAGTCTCTCACTAATTATTTATGCTCTGGCCAGCATTTAGCCGAATCATTCCACCTGTAGAGACCCTGCAGATGTTTTTAAATTGTAGGTAGTTTTTTTCATCTATTTTTGTTACGTTTTTTTTCACATTTTGATTCTTTCAAACAGTTTTTATATAAAAGTCGATTATATTTAGACTATTATTATATTTCTAGAAACACCTTTATGGGGCTTTACTTCAGAACGCCGTTTTAAACATAGTGGTACAATTTTCCACTTAGATGAGGCGCAAACTGTGTGAAAATAGAATACTCGCTTTTAGTCGCTGGTTGCTTCTATGTTTCCAACTCTTAGGCTCAATTTATATTGCGGGGGAATGGAACGGAAGCCAATTTTTACAACTATATTGTACATAGAAATGAACCTTATGGTCAATTGTCTAACGTACGAACTACGAGTGATAGATATGAACCACGCATTCTCGGGGATGTTTTTGCATTCGCGAGATGTCGCAGCTGCCGTCGGCGACGCCTGGCCAATCCGCATATAAACTTTGCGAAATATTTTCGTTTTCGACAAATTATGATCATACTTTTTCCTTTTTGTTCTTTTTTTTCTCTTCTTCTCATGTTTCGCACAGAAGCGAATTAAAAACAATATATAAGTTCTTCATCTTTGTCATGTAAAAGATTCAATCTAGAATTAATGAACACCTACTACAGGCTAAAGGCGCAACTATGGGAATTCTCGCGAGCATTCGTGGGAATGCGAATTTCGCTTTCGTTCCGCCGCAATGTAAATTGCGCGTTAAACTTAACGCCATTACTAATTTTCATACAATATCAGCTGCCCTCTATAAGAGTCTAATGTGAAGGAGCCCTTAGGGTGCTGAGTTGTTATGTTGGACAGTAAACAGCTATTCTAACCTAAGAAGTGTGCGCTACAGTAACATCGTGACGGGCAAAGACCTCGCCTAACTACTTCGACATAAAAAGTTCAAACAGTTGTAGGTAAAAACAATAGCTTTAGATGTGGCACATTAATTATTTACAACAGAAACTGGCAGTTAGGTAGATACGTACATTTTTCGTATAAAATATAGAAAATTTAAAAAATTTAAAATTATTCTTACAGTTATTAACTATTTGTGGTATATAAAGGTATTATTATTTTGTACTAAAAGTCTAAAATAGGAACACTACAAATTTTTCAAAATATCCTATTTTGATTATTTGATTAGTGTTCCTACACTAATAATTTTAACACGTTTCTTAATTTGGAGTTGTAGTTGTA
This sequence comes from Hyposmocoma kahamanoa, assembly GCF_003589595.1. Taxonomy (NCBI): domain Eukaryota; kingdom Metazoa; phylum Arthropoda; class Insecta; order Lepidoptera; family Cosmopterigidae; genus Hyposmocoma; species Hyposmocoma kahamanoa. The sequence goes on from NW_020656077.1 coordinate 9,750,421, forward strand.
GTAGTTAAAGTTGAAAAAGTGCTCTAAGGTCCTTTTTATCCCATATGCCATTCCGCTATCTGTTGTGAGTTTAATTATGTAGTTGCCAATAGCGGTGTCACCACTGTGCCGAGAGTGGTGGCCCCACTCGTAGTGGCAATGGATTGTACTATACTAGTATACTTTACGGATATTCGGCTAATTCTATCTCTTCCAGTGTATTTCTATCTGAGGCCCTTGGCATGTTGCTTTTGTCAATATAGTTGTTATTTAGTTCGTTTTTTCTGGTATTGTCTGTAGAATAAAATTTCTTACACGCACAGATTGCTGGAATGAAGAGGACAATACTGATTATCAGTAGATAAAGACATGTCTTATAAGGTTGATATATATCTTTATCTACTTTAATCGCATTTCGTGTTTCCTCTTCTTTGGCCGTTTCTCATTTTTCTTCGTCTTCATCCCGAAACAAATAAGTTGACCTGCAAAACAAAATGATCAACTTGATATTTTGAAAAACCAGTAGTAGAGTCTTCCAAGTTTAAAGTTTGATAGATTTTTGTTTTAAAGAAATGCTAATTCTATTTGCAAAAGCCGTATAATTTTGATTTTTCCTGCCTAAAGTCGTCCCTTATTATTATAGTATAACAAGTAGTGTAAAGGTGGTTTTCCACCGGCGAGGCGGGACGAGGCTTGAAATTTGTACAGCAAACTCTACCTCGATGGAAATGGTCTGGATTGACGAGGATGGGCCAATGTATATATATATATATTAAATACCAAGCGAGTGCTTCTTTTCAATTCTAAATGAAAAACGAGTGCACCACGAGATTATGCGAATGTGGGCTTTCACACATAGCGCACATCCAAATGACTTTGGTTGATTCTGCATAACAATTAAAGTGTTGTATCAATCACTTTGGGAAAAAATTGTAGTAAAATTGAGAGTATAATATATTTATTACTAAACGGCGTGAAAAGACCATTCCTAAAAAAGTTCACGATAGAACAAAAACACAAACTTATCTCGACATTTTACAAGAAAACCGTATTCAATAGGTACTATATATAAACTAATGATTTTTTTTTGTATCCACTGAGCTAAATAGAACGCTTATAGCATTGACTTACAAATAAATGGACGACGGGTCTAATACAAAAACCACGAAAAAAATGTCCCAAGTCAACCTATTCGAAATTTAAATTGTTATGTCATCGCAGTATCGCGCTGTCCGTAGAACAAATGAAGACTAAAGCGGAGTGTCGCGCTCTGTATACGATTTTAGCGCCTTACAAGTGCGGACACTTTTTAGCGCGGACCCGACGTCCATATAATTGTACGTCAATGGCTTATAGTATACAATATAAATTTTTCGAATGGCTCTATATTCGTTTAGCAAAAAAAAATTCTGAAATAAAGCCAGTGTTCCTGCCGCGCGACCCAAGCAAAATGAACCTTATTATTAGTACGGGAAGAATTAAATTCAACATATGGTAATATCGTCTTTTAAGCGTAAATTGTAATTACGAATCGTTCGAAAGACTTACCAATAAGCTAGGTTGAACAGCGCAAAGACCAGTGGGAAAGTGATTCTTGAGATGACGTCGATCCTCTTCGATCTGGTTGGGAATTTTGACATCCAAAGGCGGCAGCAGTTTCTCCGTGGGGTGCTGATGCGGATCTCGCATTGTCGCATCTTGGGATCCAGCACGCCGCCGCGCACCAGAGGTTTCTGCTAGTTGCAGACCAGTCAGGGGCGACAGACACAATGCATTTTGCTCGAACGAGTTTAGCTATACATTTCTAAGGTGCATCCAGTTTTAATCTAAGCCAGTGAACTACCTACACACATAGACTAGAAAGACAGACTGACTTTCGAAACGGGTTGAGATGGGTAATTGTAATGTATAACATAGAGTAGTGATGTAACGGAATTGTCATAACCAAAACAGAAACAGATGTTAAAAGTAAATCTTAGCGGAAATACTATAGAGATCTCAAGGAAATAGTTATAGACAGGACTTGTTTTTGGTTTCATAATTTCACTTAAAATAAAACAAAACTGCTAAAAAACGTTTGTCCCATCGCCGAGTGGTCCGCGTGCGCGCTTCATCCGTCGTAAAGTTAGTTGCGAAAAAAAAACGTAATAGATGTGAAAAAGCATGCGGAACTTCCGCAGGTGTGAAAGCAGAAGCAGAGGCCTGTTGTATCACTAACATAGGTATTTATTTATGAATATTGCCGTTCATTCAAAACGATGAGTATGAATAAACGGCAGATTGAACTGCTGAAAAAACGTTGAGCTCTTTAAAATGAGAAAAATAAAATTTTTAAATAAAAACTAAATTTTTATCTAAACTATTTCTTTAGCCTACTCACATAACGGGACAACGCTATAGATTTCAAAGGTGTAAATATCGCTCAAACAATTTATACAATAGAGGCGAGCTCACCATTGTGAAAGTGGCATTGCTGTCCGTATCCATAAGGTCCGATGCCGCATCCATGTTAACAGCAGATTCCATTTCCCTCCTGGTCTTCTTCATATTCTCACGATGCATGTCGGATCGTGATGCATAATTTACCAAGGCAAACTCTAATAATGCTCCAAAAACAAATGTCAAGCACACTCCAGTCCATACATCGATAGCTTTTGTGTATGATACAGGTGGCAAAGATGCATTGATGCCGGAGGACTGCGTAGCCATGGTCAAGAGCGTAGTTACGCCTAAAAGCAGAAACGTACATTGAATAGCAACGTTACGTCGCTAAGATACTGTTCAACCGAGAATTAATAATCTACACCCAGTGATGCTCACCCAGTGACACCCTTGCTGGAACCGCGCCTTGATCAAGCCAAAACGACACCCATGATACAATAACCAACATGCAGCAAGGGATATAAATCTGGATCAAATAGTAACTGAATTCTCGTTTGAAGAGCAAGTCCACTTTAAGGCAACTGTATTCCCCTGCAAATCAAGAAAGTCACAGATAACTCGGGTGGATATGATATTAATCGTGCGACAGACGTCCTGTGAACGTCTAGGTGACAAAATCATGGCTCACCGGTATTAGTTTTGCTATTGCAATAATCTGTCAAAAACTTTTCGAGCGTAAATCTTGGTAGATGGAGGTTTTTAACGACTTGCACCGGATCGCCTTCTTTCCATAAGAATACTAGATCGTCCGTAGTCCAGCCATCTGAAATACAAGTTATTGGGGTGTCACAGGAACATGTGCCGTTAAATCACGATCGCTGTTCAACTGCCATGTCTAGACACTTACAACTTGCCATACGCAGTGAGCACGTTTGTTTGTCCAGCGGGTAAAGTTTTAGGTTCATGGGGCATGACAAGGTGAGGGATATACGAATGCTGTAGAGGACATTGCCGTTGGGGAATATACGGATGTACACATTCGGCATGATGATGTTGTGGAAATGACCCTCTTTCTCGTTCGAAAAGAATAAATCAGGCATCCATACTCTGTTAGCTTCGGTCAAAGTCAGATATTTCAGACGGCCTGCAATACAAATGGTGGATTAGCAGAATATTGGAGCAGGAAATATGATTTAACAATAAAACAAATGTGTCAAATTGAGTAGTCCTCTTGCAAACAGCGCTATGTGAAATTTTTAATGACTTGTTGTTAATGGCGTGAAATGGATCAGTATTTTAAATAATTTCAAATACTTCAACAATACAAGTCGCTGTCTTTCTTAGTTTTACACTTTTAAAGTTGCCTTTTTGTCGTCAACCTGCAAACCCTGCTTTGTTTGGTACTTATTATTTTGTCATCCGAGAGGTCCCTCGTCTTCATTTATTAAAAACTTGGTCGTCAAACATTTCGGAGAAGATTGCTTTACATACGATATTCTTGAATTGTTGGTTGAATTCTTGAATTGTACATTGATCAGTCATGTTATCATAGTGTTGTTGCAAAACTAGCTCTGAACAATTACAAAACTTTTAAGATTTCTTTAAAGATCACTGGGGCAAAATTGTCTATGTTAAATTTTTTAATGTAAATAAAGTAAAATGTTTAATAGTGTCAATTTGTTTCTTCATATTGTTTATCTCTTTTGTATAACAATTTTCAGATAATTAAAAAAGTACCATTTAAAAATGCGTTTTCAGAACAATAATTGTTTTTTTTTATGGTTTGTAGTTTTTTTATTCACGCACATAACGCAGTTTGCTAGTGGACTACTCAATTGGTTTAAGATTTAGCAAGACTCCTTAACCTCGTAACCTACATTAAAGTGAACTTTTGAATAGGCACAAAAAACATAATTGCTGGAAATAATTATACGACAATCTATGATTATTCCTTTTTGTATAACAAAATAAGGGTTTACACATTGACTTACAATTACATGGACGTCGAACAAAAAGTGTCCGAATTTATAGGGCGTTAAAATCGTATACAGAGCGTCATTCACGCTTTAGTCTTCGTTTGTTCGACTGACAGCGAAGCAAGCAAAATTAAACAGTACTGCGATGACATTACAATTTAAATTCAACGTTTTAGCTTTTTCATATTCCTTTACATGACACTACGTTTAAATAGGTTGACTTGGGACATTTTTTTCGTGGTTTGTGTATTAGACCCGTCGTCCATTTATTTGTAAGTCAATGGGTTTACAAATTATATTTTAAACTTTAATTGGACATACGAGGTTCCTTTGTTATTCAAAAAATTAGACTGTATTTTTGTTTGTGTGTATAGTTATTACTCGATTACCCCGGTTTTGCAAACCGAATATGATGATTCTTTTTTTGTTGGAATGAGGATACTGTGATCCTGTTAAAATTTAAAGAGAATATTCCACCTTTAAGGGTATTTACTTTTTCATATTTAAGAATCTACTGGAGTCTGCTAATTGAACTTATTCATTTAGACTTATTTACCTCCCAAGTTGTTGAACTTCAACCGTTCGTCTAACCACTGCTCGCGAAATGTAAGTTGCACGGAATATTCCTGAAAACATATACAACTTTGTAAAATGCTTATGTTTAAGTCAATGCAAATTATTTCTTACATTTTTTAGACATTGTCAAATCTTGCATGTGCAGCCTATTACTGGGCACAGAGTTTATTTTTTAGCGTTTCGACAATATCTATGCAATTCCTATAAGCTATTTATTAAAACAGTTTCAATTAACTGGTAACATTAAGCTTTTGATTAACTTTAAACTACCTAAGTAGATCGTGTTATATTTTTATGCGTTAAAAATAAGCTATATCACAAAAAATTATGTTTTCATCACATCTGCACGTAAATAGTATAATTGCATGCCGGCTAACTTGACTGTAATGCCCCAAAAAAACCCTCAGGACTTTTTTCCTCTCATTACACGACCATGGCTGTAATAAGAAGAAAAACTGCAAAAGGGTTTCGTTTGGGGCGTTACAGCCAAGTTAGCCTGCATGCAATCATACCATTTACGTGCAAGTGTAATGAAAGCAAGTATATGCTACTTTATAATGAGTACATCAGAAAGCTTTACGTGATAGGTACCTATTATTTGTGCCCATACTTTGGCTATAGTGCTCTTACCGAAATTATAGTGCGCCATGAACCAGCTACTAGGAACAGGGATATACCATTTGCAGATAAAGGGTTATTGACACAAATGTTCTACATTATAGCTTATTGTCTAAAGGAAAGGATGTTGTCGAAGGTTCTTTCTTAATAATTTACAATAAACCGAAACACTGGAAACAGACCCCTCGACATCAAAAGAGCAAGTCAAATGAATTGTTGCCTCACAAATAAAGCTGCAAAACAGTATACATATGTATGGACCACATATAAGTAGGAAGGGGCGCATGCATCGAAGAATAGCTTTTAGAATGACGTGGACGATATGGCAATATATTGGCGAGGAGAGCACCGTTTGATACTATCGACAGTGATGGATGCGTTCTTGCTAGCTCATTTGCTTCTGCCCCCCGAATAAGGGCGCTACGAATTCTGGTTGATAATGTAATTTTTCATCACACTTGCTCGTAAACCGTGTCATAACATGTAGGCAAAGTCGACTGTAAAGTCCTAATTACGCCGACGGACTTTTTCATTACAATACCGCTTTAAGGCAGTAATTGATTTATTTCTTAGTTGCACGTTGCACTGCAATTCTCAACGTCAAGATTAAGCAAAAAGTTTTTATGCTCGAAAAATCTTAATGCATTTTGCATAAACTTGAAGTATAGGAATTTATCTGTGTTTATTATTATTCATGTTATAAATACAAATTCTGCAGTATTTTTAGTATATACAAATTATTTATTTTATGTCTAATACATCATGGTCGCATGTGTTTTTGCCTAAGAATAGCTGGTTATCTGTTTGTTTAGTTAAAAAAAAAGCCCGCCATTTACAAAATCCATAATTATTGATGATATGTACATAGATATAAATGGTTGTCATGCGATATTATTTTTTCTGCATTTATCTTTGTATTTATTTCCTCACAAACGTGATGAAAAACTTTATATGTAACACGGGGGTACGGGAATCACGAACCTCGGCTCTGAAAGCCCTCAGTCTTCGACTTCGGGTTTCTAATAGAGTCTCGTCCGTAACTCCTTATTTAACACACAATGTACTACTATTAGGCTTTATTCGAGATCCAAAAGCTACTTTCGAAAGGATATGTAACAATATAACATCGACCTATAAATGTTTATTAATCTAATAATAAATTAGACCTACTAATAAATGCAAGCTACGTGCATTATGAATAAAACTACAGTGCGAAGCGAAAGCGTTGGAACCAACTCACCGTTCCGAGCATTCGTTAAAGGAATGCTTGTTTAAATAGTGGTTACCTTCATGCAGGCTCACGAGGAATTTAACTAGAACTACGTTACGTCTAGTATGCCACAAGGGCGGGTGTCGCGCTTGGGTGGTCAACCACCAGAAGCACCAAGCTGAGTGCGGACGTGACGATACGTCCCCGTATAAGATTTTACACAACACAAATTCACATAAACAAGACAATAATAACAATGAAGACAGTCAACGTATGCGACCAAAATTGTTTTTATACGTGATTGCATCGTTGCGGAAATGCTAGAGGGAAACGAAGAATGATTAAGAAAAAGTATATAGAAAATAATTAGTAAAAATGAGGTGATCATGGGTGGCGGTCGCGTATGTCCCCGGGAGCCGGAAGTCGTGGTCCGCCTGTGGACTGGGACCAGTGTTTCATAGCTGTACTGTAGCGGTGAGTACTTTGACAAATGTCAATCTCAATGTGCACGTGATCCAATTGCTTAAAGGCTTGTACTATAGTGCGTCTGGTTTGTAAGTGGTCAGTTGATTTCTGTTTATTAATTAGGTTTTCGTTTTGTTATTCCATTGAAAGTGATCTGTACAAGAGTGAATATTGTACAACAGTTGGCATAACTTGCGCCGTTGTTAAGTTGAAAACTTAAGTGAAAATAGAAGTAATAAACAGTGTGAGTTTTTTAAATATTACTACCGAATTGACATTTGATAAAAATAATTAGGCTAGAAAGTGCGTGGCTCCAAAGGCCGAAATATTGAAGCACATATTGTATGGCCAAAAATTTCACATGAAAAAGTGAATTCAAGTGAGAAAAACGGTATGTGCAAATTTCAATTTCAAATCCACTGATTAACAGACAATTTTATTATAACGCCATCTATTGGTATAAGACAAATTAGTTACTACTGCATTGTGAACCAACTGACAATTTATTGTAGGTTTACTAGTATGTTGTAGTTTTATGTATTAAATTTGTATGTTGTGTTACGTATAAAGAGGTTATAAAAGAATTTGCAATCTGCTAATAGATGACCGGCTTCGAGGCCTTAATTACGTTTAAAATTGTTTATAATAAAATTGTCATTTGTCAGATGATTACAGAAACTTACTCACCATATTGTAATCATCTATTTTGCTGATAGACCTTAGAAATATATCGACGCGAGCAACGGTTGGACTGACGCCTTGGAAAAAAAATTACAAACAATATCAGCAATTACATTTTGAATAATTATATTTGCGGTACAATATTACTTTTTCACCTGCTAGCTGTCGCCATATTGTCTGTGCAATTTAATTGATTACCAGACGCTTTAAGTATAAATCAAGAAACAACGTCACACATGTTTCGAAGATGATATCACAAAGACCACCGGCTCGTCGAATGATGATAATGGAATTGTAAGCCCCGATGAACTTAAGACTCAATTTGAAATGGCGCAGAACAGAACATTGTACACAGCACAATGAGTTTAGAGATACGATACGGTAGTTTCAGGAATTTCCGAGACTACGAATACTCTGAAAGAGACGCGATCTGCAATTTTGCTAGGTTAGTTTGAAACCACTAGTAATTGTAATAACATTGCAATTACGGCTATGTTTCATATTCTGTTAAGATTTAGTTGTAATGGCCGTTGCGTCTCAGTGGAATGTCAGTGATGGTTATTCATTAATTCAAACACTAACAATCTATGTTGTCTTACTAAAACTACTATGGAAATTATTATGCATATCGACGCTTGAAAGGCAAAATGGAACAAGCGACACTCAGCTCATATTTCTGACTCCAACGGTATATATCGCACTGTTATTATAATAGTGTTGTAACCCAAAATATGTGAAGTTCAAGATTATACTATTGCTGAACGTAAAATTTGATTCTTTACAAGTCAATAAAATTTTGTAAGAAACAACTGAAATAAATCTACGTCACTCAAAATGAGACAAACTTTTTGTGATAAATAATAAATATGTCTGTAATAAATAAACTTTTAACTATACATAAATTTTAACAATCTTTCGCGGGTAGTGAGTTTCGTTTTTCATCGATTCTGAAAAATTACACTTTGTGCGTTAATACACTATTATATTAACTGTGCGATATAACTCAATATGACCCAAAACTGTCGCTTATCCCATTTTGCCTTTCAAACGTCGATATAGAAATTTTTATCTCGTTTCAACAGCAATTCAGTTTTCAAATTAAGTATACATTTTATTAATTAATACACTACGACATCGACGTGCTATTGAAAAGCAGAATGCTAAAAAATTGTAATGGCAGTTGGATAATAACTCGATGGCTAGCCTCTGACAAGCACTACTCTTAACTTTAGCAGAATATCAAACGAACACAACCTGCCATTGACTTTTTCGACACACAACTGCAATGATTTAAAATTAGCAGTCCCAAAAAAGTTAAGAGTGGTAGTTTGTTAACATTTGTAATGGCAGTTAATATATATAACTGCCAATGCGAATTTTTTGGTATTCTGCTCTTCAATGGCGAGTTGATGGTCATATTCTGCCGCCCACTAATTAAAACTTGGCTAAGTGACAAAATATTTTTTTGAGATATCATACAAACCCATAACCATTGACTTACAAATAAATGGACGACGGGTCTAATACAAAAACCACGAAAAAAATGTCCCAAGTCAACCTATTAGAAATTTAAATTGTTATGTCATCGCAGTATCGCGCTGTCCGTAGAACAAATGAAGACTAAAGCGGAGTGTCGCGCTCTGTATACGATTTAAGCGTTTTACAAGTGCGGACACTTTTTAGCGCGGACCCGACGTCCATATAATTGTAAGTCAATGCCCATAACCCAGTTTTATAATAATGAAATTGTTTAATGATATTCAGCTACGCATCGTTAAGGTAAGTTCCAATAAGTCGAACTGGTTAACTCATTTTAATTGTTTTTAAAAGAGAATTTTGTGATCTATCTTTTGCTATTTATGACCCACTACTCGCAATATGTTTTTGAGATCATTATGTTCACGCGGAAACACTGTCGCACAGTTTCGGCGACTGGAGGCGATGGGTGGGTGCCTCTGTCGTGCGGGACAACTCCGATCAGTACCGCGTCGATGAATTTGACATTCACCGTATTATTATACTGTAATATACATTTATTAGTTATTAAGAATCCTTGTATACACTTGACATTGTTAGTATGTTGAGAGAAATAAGCTAAACTAAACTATTTAAAACGGATATTTGACCGTTTGTCACATAACCGCGTTTTAGTTAGTGGACGCCAGTATTCTTCATTTCACACTTTTCCTTTTAAGAAGAAAACAGTCTTTATGACTGATGCTTTAAGTCAGTATAGTAAAATTACACAAGTGTTTTTTTTCATATTTAGCGTGTTCAGATAGGCGATTATTTAAAAATCTTTGAATGCAGTTCGAATTGTTTTTAAAATAAAAATGAAGTCTAGTTTCAATAAAATGTTCTATCTACGGTATTTACGGTACTTTCCCTCCGTGTGTCGTTTTAAGATTAATTTGGAGATTAAACGGGATAACATCACTGACATTCCATTTTGACTCTACTGCCGTTGCAAATTAGATTTTAGCACAATAACAAATACTATCATGATTGCAATATGATCTCAGACCAGTCGTTTCAAGAAAATCGGCGTCCTTTTGTTTGTCTCGTATTTATTTTCTAAGTTACGCAATTGCCATAAAGATCATTGTGCTATAGTTACAACAATTCGCTTCCTAACATTCCGCGACAAAATAAATTGAGTCCAAAGCGGTAAAAACAAAAATTGTAATACATGATTGAGAGGTAAACGATTCTCTTTGTAGTGTTACTGCGTGGAGCTAAGTCTCACGGCGATGTAAAAACGCGCGTTACTAAAAACGATTTTGGTCGTCAACACCAAACGGGATTAATATGTAACTTAAACAAATAATATTATATATATGGAAAAACACGAACACATGAGTAGTTGGGAAAATCTCTCCTTGCTTCAATGAGGAGGGAGTTGCCCATTCATTTGACTTGTCGTAGCCCTGAGCGAACCGTGGTCGGAAGATAAAAGACTTAGTCTACATGAGGTTCAGCTCGTCCTGTCGACTTACCATGGTGACGTCGTCAATCTTTGATATACTTCGTACAAATATATTCACGCTCACTACCGCCGGGCCATCTAAGTACAAACGGTTGCATAAATAATTAGGATACAAAGAAAACCAGGTCCTAACGTGAGTAACTTATGGCGACTTTTTAAGTTTTCGCGATGGATACACATTGCTAATGAAATAATTTCTTCGGGTCCAATTCGCGTACTTCAAGTAAACCAACGCTTCGGGCCCTTTTCTGATTCCGTGGTCTATTAGGTCGTGTTAAAGTGCTTTGCTTTAATATTATTGATAACTTTACTATCTCAATCAGCCGTGACCATTGTACCTGTAAGCGTGTTTTTGTGTACTGCATGCTCTTCATATTCGTTCCCAATCCGAGTAATAAATCTATCTATACAAATCTAGAAAATTCGAACCCACTTCGGATATCGCTTGTGCACTAAGTCCGATTCCAATCCGAGAAAATACGGATACCGCTTGTACACCTACAGATAAAATGATCTCTGTGACATTTCAGACCGTCTCGGATTCGGAACTCTAAGGATCCCAAAACGTTGGTTTGTTTGGAAGAACAAAGTTTCCAAGGTAGGCAGGCAAGGCCGACGGTTGGTGTGTGTTAGCTCGCCGGGTTCTCTCCGGGCACTGCTTCTACGGGCGCTTTGTGTGTTCGATGTAAATACATACTTAATCAACGCGATGTGGCTACGTGGGGCTCGATGAAGGCGCAAATAATCCAAGGATAACGCGATGTAAAATTGAGTGACTTCGACATAAACTGATTGAACTAAAGGAAAAGTGACTTTGGAAGCTAAATGAAACAACAGATTGACTTGTTTACAGGAATTTGTGTTAGTGTACAATTACAGGTATAGAGCAGAATTCAGTTATAGAAGACATTGTAACGTTGTTAAATATTGGCTGGGCGTAACTTACTTGGTTACAAAGGAAATTCCGATATAAATCCATTAAAATTTCACACACAAATTCACAACGTTCTTGCCAATGAATTTTAGTAGTAAGTAAGTGAACCCAACTCAGCAGTATACATTATCGTGGCGAGACGGTTTTCTTTGAGGCTTTCGAGGCGCGGCGTTTGAACAGCCCGGAAATTAATGTTTTGTTAAAAAGGAAACTCAATAATTACTTACAAAGCGTAGTTCACGTTATATTACAGTTACATTAGAAACCAAATAACACAGGAATGTTATAGTTTATGAATGAATCAAAGAGATTTGATAAAATAAAGTGCTTTGATAATGAAATGGCCTTTTATTATTCATTTCAATCGCGTGTCTCGTGAACCCTCTATCGATTTTTTAATAGCTCTGCAGCATTTTTTTTGCCGAGTAAGTGACATTGTAGAGATGTACAATTCTATTGACTCGGAAACTTATACCATCTGATTATAAAACTTAAGAAGGAATAGAAACACGTCAAGTCGTTCGCCATAACCAAGACATGGGGATATATTACAGTAGGGGTGTCACAATAAGTACACTACAACCTGTGCCTTAAGAACACAGCATAAATATTCTGCTCTTATAATTTGTTAAGTGTATCGGTCACGGCCGCACTGAAGCAGCTTCGGTGAAAATCATACAAACAAATAACGAAGTCACCTGTTTCGGATGAACAAATTTTACCCTGTATTTGGAGGAGTGGAGGAGTGATTGCTATATATGGAAAGACAAAACTGTCCGGCTGTTCTTGGACGTGCTTTTCTAATTTTCTATTCAACAGTAATAAAATTTGTTCATTATTATTATTTGTCACTCATCATTCTTTACCCTTACTATGTATTTTCTGAAAACTATCAATCGTTTTTGCTGAAATACAAAAACTTCAAGGTGTTACAAGCAAAAGTCTCTATCCACCCTGGACAACGACCTTCAAGACGTAATTAAAGCTTGGAAAGAAATCCAAACAGATAGCACTTTTGATTTAATTTCGTCTTGAACGCCTCGGGCACACTCCAAAGCCACTCTAGGCAAAAAAAAGAAAGAATGTCATAGATAATTCCTATTGCCTTTTCCATATGCCTCGTCATGTTATATACGCGACTAGATTTGTTCTCTCTAAGCAGTTGACGTAATTACAATTGTTGTTGCAAACAGATTATTTGACGTTCATAGTATATTCTGTTAGTGTTCGTTAGATAAGGCAGTCACCACACTAATCGAAACAGATTGTGCCTGTCAGTTACTTTATTGACACAATAAGCGCCAAGCTGTTCGTGACCGGCTCAAGCCGAATTAGCGGCGACAAGTGTGGTGGTCCTTTAGGGCCAGTGCAGGCCTGCGGACAGCAATGCAGAGGACATTAAATATATCAATGTATATATAACTGTGCGTACGTTTACCTTAGTTCGAATTCAAATTATTCCCATTCTAATACGGTTTATTTTGCTTGGGTCGAGCGGCTGGGCTTTATTTTACAGTTTATTTTTTTACAAAGGAAATTAAAACCATTTGAAAAATGTATATCGTGTACTATACTGCCCTGCTTGTCGTAACTGACACATTCGCATTTCGGAACTTTCGATATATTGGCACCTAAAGCATCATGGTCACCTAAAAAAAGTCAATTACGCGGATTTCACTTAACAATAAAACTGAAACTAATTTAGATAATAAAAAATCGATTAGATGGGGTTGCAGATCTTGTTTCGCTGAGCTCAGACATGTCAATAACTCAATTTCGTTAAAAATTCGATTGCGTTACTTATGATAAGGATGACAGTAAAGGTGTTCTATTTAGTTCAGTTGACATTAAAAAAATCATTGGTATATGTAAAGTACTTATTGAATGCAATTTTCTTGTAAAATTTCGAGGTAGGTCTGTGTTTTTTTTCTATCGGGAAAATGTTCAAGAATCGTGTTTTCACATCGCAATTCATCAATTGTACTATATATTGTTTTCCAAAGTGATTACTTTAAAACTTTGACTGTTACGCAGAAATAAGCAAAGCCATTTGACGTAGAATAAACTCTTAAGAAAGTATTATTTATGTAATGTTTTATTACGAAAGCGAGGTTGGTCGCGTAATGTTACTGCTTCTGTAATGTGTCATTTGTGTTGTCAAGGCTTTATTTTACATTTGTATTTTTATCAGTAGGGTATTCTTTTGCGTGCAATGATTTAATGTATTTTCTATTATATTGTGATACAAGCTGTTTGCACTTTGAAAAATAAAATAAATTACAATTGAAATAAGGTACAAATTTCAATGATAATAATAATAATAAAATGAATAAATCTCTCAACATACATCCTTTATCTGCTCATGAAGTTAAAGTCAAAGTCAAGAATTGGCTTTTAGCTTTAGATTACTATGAAACCGAAGCGTTACTGTAGCAATTGGTATAAATTTTATTATTATTTTTTAATTAAACCAAAAATTGTTCCTTATCTTAAAATTATAGCGAATGTTTTTTGTTTATGTGGCATTAATTTTCCATCACGAAATATTCCAATACCCACACTAACTCAGACAAACACATACACCCACACACACACGCACACACACTCGTACACAAAATTACAGATATATTTATCACAATTTGCATATTACAATGTATCCAACTTGTTATATAATTATTACTTAGAGTACTTTTTATCGAGACTTTTAATAATAGATTCTTTCACTTTATTTTTTGTATTAAATTTTTAATTTATATTTTTCTCATGAAATAGACTTAAGCCTTGTCAAAATTTGCGAGAGGGCACTGGCTCCTGTCACACAGGTTATACCTAGCTCAGGAGTCAGGGACTTACTTCATCAATATGTTGTAATCTATTTTGTGACTATAAATATTATTATTATTATTATATTTATTTATTTTAAACTCTCGCCTCTCCCAAGGCCTAAAAAATTTTATTATTATTATTATTATTATTATTATTAATGATGATGATGCTAGGTCGGTCGCAGTAGCATTGCAATTTATACCTTATTTCAAATTCAAATAGCACAAAATATGCATTGCTGCATTTAATGTCCTCTGCGTTGCCGTCCGCCAGTTTGTACTGGCCCTTATGTATTTCTCGATCTATACTGACATAGGATAGACCGGAATATGGCAAAGGCGTGTCAAAAAATCTCACTCGACCCTCGCATGAACCACGGAAGCGAGTGCGTGGTAGTAGCTACCGTGTCTACGCTACTAACCATCTTTATGTCGCTTATTGTAGGTAAACTGCGCACGAAGAGATTAATGCTAACTACTGCCGGACCATCTGTTAAATTGTAACACATACTGGAATTGTAGTATATATTATACACATTATTGTACACATGTAACATATGATATAATATTTATATGACATATAATTACAACACGTAACTTAGATTGACAGGTAATTATTTTTACACCTCACTAGCTCGGACAGGCTTTCTTTCTCATTAGAAATCTGCGCACATAAGCGTTTTGGAAATTCGAACTTGGAGATGACGATAACTGTGGCGTATCTAACTTTTTCTTTCGATGAAGAAAAACATATTGACACGTACAACTACGTGATGTCGTACATTATTTATGTAATATAAATCTTTTGATTAAAAACTGATTTGTTATGGTTTAACTGTTCTTCTTTCGTCTACCATTATCCTCTACCATTGTTTTGCGTGTCGTGCCTTAAAACCCTCCTCGTTACGCTCAAGATCCGAATCCTCACTACGCTCAAAATCTTCTCACTCGCGTCAAAAAACAACTTTGCAAAATTGCATAACAAATGACTATTTTTATTCAAGCAAATATAATAAAAAGTATAAGTATATTGTACTGATATTATAATAGTGTTTTAACTCAAAATTTGCGGAATTTAAGATTGTACTATTACTGAACGTTAAATTTGATTCTCTACATGTCAATAAAACCGTCGTTAGAATATTGTAAGAAACAATTAAAAAATATCTACTTAAGTCAAAGTAAGACAAACTTTTCATGAACTAGTTCTGGACAAAACACTCCTTACTGGAAAAGAAAAACAATTTCGTAAAATTTTGTATCCCTTTTATTTATATATTTGGCAAGTAGGAAATTGTATAAATAATCTGTCACGGAAAGTGAAGAATTAGTTTTTTTACGGTTCTGAATTTTTGAATTAGTACACTATTGTGTTAGCCGTGCGATATTTCTTTTTACAAAGCATATTCACAGTGCCACTCGTAGCAATTACAAAGATCTGAGGAGGAGGAGGAGGGACACTGGCACTGCGCCTGTCACTCTGAGACGTAAGTTGATAAGTCTCGTGTGTTTGTAATTTCACCAACACCTTTACCCTACAAAACCGGAAGGCAGTAATGCTCACAATACTGTTTGGCGGCAGAAATAGGTAAGTTGACTGTACTTTCCTGGACGCACTCTTTCACAAGGTGCTCTACAGCTACTAAATTTCATGTTTATTAGCAGTAGAGGTGAACATATTTCATATTACCAACGTCATAACATTACGATTAATATAACAGTACAATATTGAAGCATTATACGCAAATGTTTACTGGCAACAATACAAACAATGTTGAAGCAAAGAAAAATTAATAACAAAATATATTGTCAAAATCGAAACAGATCGTGCAACAACACTTCAATTAAAATTAAAAAATCGTCAGAAAAGCCATCACTTGCAAGTCGACGAGACCAAATTTAAGGAACCCAAGCACGAGTTCTACTGTAAACAGTTCTTATATTGAAAATTATTTATCCGCTCACGCGATACATGCAGCCGTAGACGCATACCGCACCTAGAGGTGCCGGTGATGATTTTATACCGATTTATCGGATATCGAAGTTATAACAGGTAAAAGAACTAACATTAATTGCTATTTCGGTAACTACTCTAGCAAACCATAAAGTTTTTAATGCCTGGGTCTGTCATTTAAAAAAAATAAACAACTTCAAAAATACGTCACGACAATCGTGTGTGTTATTGTTTGGGCTGGTGATGTCGGTGTCTATTTATCGAAAACATACCGTAAGTTGCGTTTTTTAAGTTTACCCTGAATATAAATGTTTATAAACTATACTTTAAGGAGTAATTTCATGGTAAACGTATATCATATTTATCCAAGTACACCAAAAATTTCATTAGTGCTTTTTAAGTGCAGGATTTGCGGTGTATCTGCATTTTATTTGAGATGTTTTTGTTGGTAGTACGGAGGGTATAACTTTATAAAAAATTCGTTAACTTTTTTACGACAACGTGCAAAAGTTACTACCTCATTACACTGCATTTGATAGAGTTGAGGTATATCGATAAAATGTTTTATTTGTGTTATGTATGAATACCCGAAGGTATTCATTTTTAAAGTATGATTTTCAAATTATTCAAATTTGGTGACGGTGATTTGTGGATTACATGACAAGTGAAAAGTCGATTTTTATTTGCGGAAAATATTTTTTGATTTGTGACAGCCGAAACGAACCCGGAACAGCATAGTTGGCAGCAGAGACCACCTCGAGAGTATACCCTATCAAACAAATCCAGAATTTTGAAAATTGGTCCACAATTCATACAAAAATCGGTATGTCAGTGTACATGTGCTTAAAATTTTAGTATTTTCCTCGATTTCAAGAGTGCACCCTTTCAAACAATAAAAGATTTTTTTTAAATGGTCTACAATTGACGGAGAAATCTTTAAAATCCTTTTTTTAAAGTCGGTTGAAAATCAAATAAATAAAATAAAAAATAAAAATCTGTCGACGTTACCTCATCCATATGACAAACGTCAAATGAAATGTCACAGGGATCATCCTAGTTTGCGTTTTTAGTGTAGCGTTTCGTGATTGTTACACACAGGAAATGAAACTTTCTCGACCCTTTTGCAGGTCTCGTTCCAGGTGTTTCTCGCGTAGAACGCGATTTAGCTTCGAAAAAATAGTTTCATTTTTTGCTGTAAGTAATTGAGGAGTTGGGTAATCGGCAGACTATCCTGGTGGCAGTACCTAGGTTATCGGATTTTCATAATATCCATACCAAATTTGAAGCGGATTGAACACTTGTTCAATCGATCGCTCTTTGAACTTGCGCGTGTGTGTAAATGTAGACGATCAGCGACTAATGCTGCGTTCTTTTTCCGTAAGGGTAAAAAATACTTCAGAAAGAAATTCGTCTGCACAATAGAGCTCATGATCAACCCATTTATACTCCCCACTGGTGGTACTTACGTATAGATAGGTGCACATTTAGTTAGTTCACGTAATGCTAAATGCATTGATTCGACCGATTGCAATAAAATATTAAATATGTCACGCGAGAAGGTGGTAAAACTGACAAAAAAAATTCCGATAACATGGATAGATGGAACGTTTTACAAAAAAGTTATTTGCGTCGCACAATTAGACATGGAATTCATTCTATACGGTCCGTCCAGTTTGTATTAACTCAGTTTTCTTTATCTTCACTCCGTCACTATCATTTTGCCGGTCTGGCCAAATGCTTCTTCACACTACGTTTGAAGGACCCGATGTTATATTCTTTTTTACCATATCGCTATATAAAATTATTTCCTCTGAACTTTCGTCACGTTACAAACCCACGGCACTATTCAGGTTCCTCTGTATATATTATATTAAACTGAAATGAACTTAACCTCCAAAACTAGAGCATTTTTAATTCCAGATTTCTTAGAATAATAAACCCTTTTTTGTTCATTCAGGTTCCTCTGTATATATTTATATTGGTATATATATACACCGAATATATTTTATTCAATTAAGTAGAACTTAACCTCCAAAACTGTAGCATTTTTAATTCCAGATTTCTTAGAATAATAAACCCTTTTTTGTTCAGGAATTTAAACTATATTTTTCATATACTATAAAAATGTATATGGGAATTCGCCATTGCCCTTTGCGTAGCATATAGTAAATTAAGAATGTTCGGGTTTCTCCATAATTACAGACCGAAATGTTCCCTACATTACATTTCAAATTAATAGCATTTTTCAACAAAAATTGTACACATTGATCACATTGATTGTATTAATTTGCGAGATTATGTAAATTCCACTGTGGCGGCCACAAAAACAAAGTTTCAGAGGCATAGCTACTCTTTTTAACCGACTTCAAAATTGAGGTTTTCAAATCGACTGTATTTTTTTTGTATGTATGTTATGCCATTACTCTGACATTTGTGGACCTCAATGTTGGTCCTATTTAAATTTGAAAAAATATTCCACCCTTAAGGGTGGCAAACTAGGGGATGATTTCGGTTTCGCGCACTTTCCGGTAACCGATTACAATAAAACTTGGCAAATAGATGTAATTCCACGAATTATTGATGTCGGTTTTTTAAGTGAAAAAGTTACAGTTATCTACATACTTGCTGATAATTTAAAGAGAAACCAATGCCGTCCAACCAGAAAAATAAACTGTTTGAAAAGTTACACAGTAATCATTGACTTACAATTATATGGACGTCGGGTCCGCGCTAAAAAGTGTCCGCACTTGTAAGGCGCTAAAATCGTATACAGAGCGCGACACTCCGCTTTAGTCTTCATTTGTTCTACGGACAGCGCGATACTGCGATGACATAACAATTTAAATTTCGAATAGGTTGACTTGGGACATTTTTTTCGTGGTTTTTGTATTAGACCCGTCGTCCATTTATTTGTAAGTCAATGACAGTAATGATTAAATTTTTATTGAATGTCATTCAATTATCTTTTGTGAAATTACTCCATTAGTTTGTTATAATTATTAATACAAAGATCGAACACTCAGAAAAAATCCCTTCGATCCGATCGGATTCGAACCGACGTCTCCTTGCATACCGTGCCAGACGCTATACCAACTAAGCCACGGAACGAACCAACGGACCTCACGAATTTTTTTTCTACTTTACTACTACTACTTTTCTATAGTATAATTGAATATCCATTCAATAATAATCAATACAATGAATAGTGACATCTCTCGCCAGGACTGGTAGCTGTAAAGGTACTAACTGGGTGATAAATCTGTCATAGATTTCTCATAGATGGCGCTACGACTAAAAAGTCGTTGAAAGACCAAGTACAAAGACACGACGCAAGCACATAGAAAAAAATTCGTGAGGTCCGTTGGTTCGTTCCGTGGCTTAGTTGGTATAGCGTCTGGCACCGGACCGGATCGAAGGAATTTTTTCTGAGTGTTTTTTCTAAGTTACACAGTGTTATTTTTGCAATGATGTGACTGTGAAAAAGATGCGTGAAAAGACTTTTTTACTTAGCGAAAAACTATAGAAACGGTTCTCCACTTAATTAATAAAACGAGGCACTGTATTGCTACAACGTACTATCCGACAATGGATCCAGTAAGCTATTCTTCCTCTGCCATTAGCGACGGCAGTTGTATTAATTGACTAGACTGTAGCGTCATTATTTGCCTGCATCGAGCCTTTAGAGGAGTGAAAAATGAGGTGAGGCCTATTACAACCATGGCCTACATTCTCACATGATTGATTTATTCTCACCTTAATTTGATTTGCTTCTGGATATATTTGAGGATAAAGTTCAAATCAAAGTAATCCTAGTACATGTATCATGAATTATGACGAGGCGTGAAAAGCTGGATTTGTTAACCGACTTCAAAAAAGGAGGAGGTTCTCAATTCGACTGTATGTTTTTTGTTTTTTTTTTTGTATGTATGTTACGCCATAACTCCGGTATTTGTGAACCGATTTTCATGATTCTTATTTGTTGGAAAGAGGGTCCTCCATAAAGGACCTCCATAAAGGTCCCATTTAATTTTGAAGAAAATCATCCACCTCTAATGGTGACTGTTCACGCATGAAGATTCATTTTTATAAATAGCGCCTAAATTTTATTGTAAGGAGCAATTATTTTAATGGTTGATTTTGCTATTCTCTAATTCAAGGCGTTTTTCTCTCATATTAAACCTTGAGTATTGATAACCGATTTGTATTATCTCCTGTGTCAATTTCCGTAAAGTGGCGAACTAGGGGATGAATCCGGGTTTGCGCACTTTCCGGTAACCGATTTCAAAAAAACTAGGCAAATAGATTCCACGTACTTTTGAGGTCGGTTTTTTTAGCACTCTGTACTGAGATTATATTATTTCCCTGACACTGTTTCGAGACTGTAATTGTAAAGTAGAGCTCAAGGCAAAAATGGGTGTCGACAGCAATGCGGTGTATTCTATTCAGTTGAGGCATGTCGCCGGAGGGGAAGCGGGAAAAACTGTTTGGGTAATCAAATGGTTTAGGTATTTACTATAAAATAATTACACACCTTAGGGACACTGTCCAAAGAATGTGCTCATTCGTTACATGATACGATGTATTTTACGCGATCATATCAAATCCCGAAAACAGACTAAAATAAAAATAAAATATATAGACATATTTATTTTTAAATACTACAGAGAACGTAAGTAATAAATAGCTTCAGGCGTTACTTTGCCACTCCGCGAACCCAGTGAAGGTTAAATCGTGCAAAATAGCTGAGCTTGTGTTGAATATTTTTATTTTATTTTTGAGAATCAACTGCTTAAAAAAATATTTTTAATTTTGGTTTTCAAGTGAAGCCTTGTAGTTATTAAAGTCACATTTATCCCGAAACTTGAAAATTGCGGTTTAACGATACGCCACACCATCGGGCGCTTGTCAAATTTTTTACGCCTGTTTTTATTTTATTCACATTAATTTTCGCGCTCGCGAGCAACCCCACGACTCGCCTAAAAATAAATGTACAATCGCAAAGGCGACGTCATGTAAAAAGAAACAAGTTGCAGTATTATTAGATCTCAATAGTGTAAAACCAGCATTATTAATGTTTTTTAAATAAAATAAAGTGACGACTTGGGCGGCCGAACGGTTTGCCTCATCGACGTTGGTCATGTACTCAATTCCCGGTAAGATCAATTGGGTATATTAACATATCAAATTGGTTCTAATCATGTTCCAAACCGTGTGCCCCGGAATGAAACCCGTTGCGCTGGTACAGGGAGTTCGCTTGCTTAAGACCAAGGAATCACATTGTTTACTGTTGTCTAGAAATTAATGCTATATTAGATAATAACCTTTTCACTAGTATCGAATTCAGGCTGAAAGCAAGTTATTAAATTTCTATTGTAATTACGAAACTTTTACGAAATTTTAAGGAGTCAGGGGACAACGGAGTTACTATCTGCTCCGGTCCAATTGTCAACCCCACCTGCACGCGCCTAGGCGGCGGCGTCTGTTGCCGTGGTGCTCCCAGCTAGATAACACAAAGGGCTTTGACGACCGAGTCAGTGGCGGTATAACCAGTCATTACCCGACCGGGCAACTGATCGAAAGATGCAGCAACGGCCTTGGGATCAAAACAACTCCAAAAACGTGAGGTGCAAAAGGCAACGAGAAACCAGTGCATTATTTTTCCCTTGTAGTCAATTATGGGAATGTCGAAACTGAAAATGGCGCTCCTGTAATGGGACAGGGTTGCGAACAATCTCCGGAAGTAAAACTCTTAAAATTACGACGTACAACACCCGAAGCTTGCGTAAAAAGTCATGTTTACGCAACATAAGGGAGTGAACAATAGTTTACGGGCCAATTTGCCACATCGACGGCCAACCTCTAGTAGTGGAGAGACACTTTAAGAATGTCGGTAATTGTGCCTATTCAGCGCCTTGACTTACACATTTAACTTTTTCTCTTATTTAAATAACTTCGTCTACATACGTCTTCCTCTATTTCCTCCGAATTTCCAATGCTTCTAAGAAAACGGTAGTGACGTATTAAATGGCCAAACGTCTTTAGCCATAGGTTTTCTATTGTCTATAAGATCTTTTCCTGCACTATTTTTAACACGTCCTTGTCGGTTTTCTTTGTGTCCAACTTCTTCTCCAACATATCTCAAATATTTTTCCGTTTTTCTGTGTCATTCTTCACGTCTAACTACAATGGCCCTAAGTATGCTCTAAGAAAAAATCTCTAGACGATGGTCTGACAAGAGAATATAAAGATATTCCGAAATAACATGTGGCAAATTATTTAAAGGCCTGATAGTCGTAAATAACGACGGCACATTAGCTGTCGGTTGTGGCCGTGCAGATTTTTATGTCCATCATATTCATTTGTTTCAGTCTAATTCTACGAGTGATATTTCAAAAAATCTCTAAAGACACTCTTGACGCACTAATAATGTGTATCCTTTAGACTTTTCAGTGAATTTAGAATGTAGTCTGCTGTGGGAAAAGGGATGGAAGTGTATTATGGTGACTGCGTGGTCCTGATTTTGATCCACTTTTTGTAACTCAGTAAATGATTGCGATTTATTAATATTATGAATTACAGTAAATCTATTTATTAACATTATGGATACCCTACATTTCGTGTTAAAACCTTTTTTGATCAGACGAGTAAATGTCAATTGTCAAATGGTCATCGTACCCAAAACGCAATTTGATTAAAATTCATGATTCCCTTCTTCCTTATGTCGGCTATTCTCATATTCGATGTTCTCAGTCTAATTACCGTGTTCTTACCCTAATTGCCGTTGCCTTATTATATCCAATAACATTGAAATATGAATAACTTTAAGCTAAACTATCGATATGTCTAAATGGCATTGGAAAAGACAAAGTAGTTTTCAATTATTGAAGCACAAATGTCATTAATGTTAACGTAGCATAATATATAAATAATAATTCAGGTGTGCTAGAAATGTCCGTTTTTAATAAATACTTTGCTACTGCCTAAACTTTTGAGTTCTTGTTCAATTTTAACTGACAACATACATCGTAACTGACACTGGCCCAAGCCTAGTGGCCGCCATTGAGGACATAATGATAATTAAAACTTCATGATCCTAAATAATAAGATATAAATTATTTTTTTATTCGATGGAATAAAAAGTTGTTGCTGTAACGCTTTCAAATAGTTTTAGCGTGGGATAGTAAGTCATAATTAAAACTGTGTTGCTACACGACCACGCAGTCACCCTGTGTATGAGTTTTAAAATAAAACGAACTTACTTTAAAGTTGTATAAAAACAATATTGATGGTCAGACGAATGGTCGCGACGATGTTAGCTGGTGCACAAGAAAGTGGATTAACTTATGAAATACGAAAAGCGTGGATTTTTTGTCAGTTTTATAGAAAACTACTCAAGTTCATAGTCGTACGTTTTAAAAATGACCGACGTCCAAAAGCGTGGTGTAGTAACGATTGTGGTGCCACAGTCTGACGCGCGAAAAAGTGTGTCTACCACAAAAATGGAAAAGCAGGGTGGATATGTTACCTTTTTCAACACGACGTTGCAGTAAAATGGAACGATCTAAGTCACGTGTTGTCTATTAGTATCCATACTTTGACGTTTAGCGTCTATGAAGATAGTATTTATAGCTTTCCGGTTAACTTTCACATTCCAAGAAGTTATTTGACTAACACTGTTGTTAAGTTTAAAAACTATTATAAAAGCAACAAATGAGTTTCGATATTCCTGATTTTTTTTCCTTATTATTTCGTAATAGAGAACAGTTGAAGAGTACCGCAATTTATACAATGTTGCACAATTGACCTGTCGAAACTCATCTGTCAAAACCAATCCGTAGTGCATTAGATACACATTACGATTACATTCGACAGACTTTGCGAAAGACATCTCTGAAAGACTTTGTATACCCGACGGCGAAGTTTAGATATCCTAAACAATACCAGGGCGAAGCTGGAGAGCAACAAAAGTTATTCACACAATATTCTCTGTAAAGGAGCATTATCCGTATCGATCATTATAAAGCTGGATTCACAGCTGTGCGTACGGTCCGAACGGACTGCATGCGTAGAATCCGCAGTGCTCTGAATCGAGTATTTAGTTTAGTGCGGGTATTCACAGAAGATAGTCGACATAATTAATGCACGGGTGGCTTAATAAGCCGCACGTGTTATTCCGCTCCGATGGTCCGCGCGGTCGGTCCGCAGATAAATCCTCATTGCCTTGAAACCAACGTAAAGGTTTTCGTTCCTTCTCAAGCTGTCCAATAGTCCGGAATATCCTACCTGTAGGGAGTATTTTTCCTTGTTTTTTTATACCGGTTGGTAAGCTACATGCCTGTCCTTAACAGTTGCAGTGCCACTGCCACTGCGCCTGTCAACCTGAGACGTAAGATGGCAAGTTCCATGTGCCTGTCATTTCACCAGCACCCTTATTCAAAACCGGAACACAGTAATGCTGACATTACTGCTTGGCGGCAGAAATAGGTAAGCTGGCAGGACTTCTCCGGATGAACTCTTTCACAAGGAGCACTACAGCTACTAAACTAATAAAACTATTAAACTTTATTCTTAAAGAACTTGAAATCATGTAAATATTAGCTGCTATTATATAACATGATAGTCAACGCAATAGCTTTGAACACACAAGCATTATTTTAGTAACAACATATTAAATTTTCATAAACTTTCATCCCTTTATGCTCGCACTGCCTTTGAAGAAACTTATTTAAGAGCGCAATTTCCCGATTCAAAAAAGTTTTCCGGCTGGGAAATTGCTCTTGTGCCTTGGAGTTAATAAACGTTGTTATGTTGGATTTTAAGAACAGGTTGGCATTTTTCCACAATCTCATTCGGTGTATCGCGCTTGTTTAAAAAAATGCTTATTCTTTTTCGGTTATTCCCATCTGATCCCTTACAACTGATTCACCGCCAATTTTTAATACAAAGTGATCCTAATCAAATAATAGGGGTTAAAGTATGAAATTGCCGATTTGTACTGAAAATCTAAATTGTTTATTTTTTAAATTTTTAACAAATTTATTTAATCAAAATAGTTGCCATTATTATCTATACATTGCTGCCATCTAATGGGAAGGTTATTAATGCCCTTGCGATAGAACTCCGACGATCTAGACTGCACAAACTGGTGAAAGCATTTTGTACTGCCTCCTGGGAAGAAAACTTCTTGTCACGTAGATAATTGTCCAAATCACGAAAAAAATGGTAGTCCGTTGGAGCAAGGTCTGGTGAATACGGAGGATGACGAATGGTTTCTAACTGCAGTTCCTGAAGGGTCAAAATGGTTTCTCGTGCTGTGTGAGGTCTCGCGTTGTCGTGGAGCAATAATGGTGAAGATCGATTCATGAGTCGGGGCTGTTTTACTGCTAGTTTTGTCAACATGGTTCGGAGTTCGGCACAATAGACATCTGCCGTTATTGCTTGACCAGATCGGAGAAAACTATAGTGAATAACACCATGCTGAGACCACCAAACAGTTACCATTACCTTTTTATTGGTAAGTTTTGCTTTAGGACACTGTTGTGGCATTTGACCTGGGGTCAGCCATTGCATTTTTCTTTTCCGGTTATCATAAAGAATCCACTTTTCATCACATGTTACAATTCGATCCAATATTCCTTCATTTCTGTACCTGTTCAACAAGGCAACACAAGTTTCAACACGCGTTTCTTTCTGCAGATCAGTCAAATCATGAGGCACGCTTTTTTCGTATTTTTTATTTTATTGATTTGACGCAAGTGAGTCAATATTGTGGGTAAGGTAACGTTAAACCATGCCGCTAATTCCTGGGTAGTTTGACTAGGATCGGCTTCCACTATCTCTCTTAATTCATCGTTATTAACCTGTGTGGGCGGTCTTCCTCGTGACTCGTTCTTTAAGTCGAAATTTCCATCACGAAAGCTTTTAAACCAAAATCGCACGGTGCGTTCATTAGTAGACCCCTCTCCAAACGCAGCATTGATATTGCGGGCTGTTTCTGCCGCGTTAGTTCCGCGTCGGAACTCGTATTCAAAAATCACTCGAATTTTCGCAGTATCCATCTTTCTTGTCTAAATTGAATAACAAAAACAATTGAAAGTCGATATTCAAATGTTTCAAATTTAAAAAAAAAAATCACAGAAACCATTTGAAAAAAGTTTCATTCGAAAACCTCAAACCATGAAGATTCTATGAAAATTCAAAGAACCTATTGCAATAAAACGGCAATTTCATACTTTAACCCCTAATATTTATTTACCATCAATTGTTACCAAACGTATTTATTAGACAATCAGACAAACAGTCACATTTTTTGTGACAGATCGTTAATATTGACATCTAGCAAGTAACTTCAAATTATGAAATAAAAAAGGAGAAAGTCATCGGGATAAGTTTAAATTGTGACCTTACCCACATTATTAATAAACAGACTTTCTCTCTTTCAGTGTGACTTCGTATAAAAAATTTGAAAATTGTGAAAAATATGCTTATAAATATTAGGGTATTAGGTGGGAATAAAATATCAATATTTATTCTTTGTTAAACTGCACAGGGGATCCGATGATAATATAAAATAAACGGATTCACCAGGGGCTCAGTTGCAGGGTATAAGATGGTTATAAATCTCCTCTCTTGATCAAAGTTAACATAAATAAAAAAAGAATTGTAATTAATTTGAAGTTTTCTGTTTTTTTTACTTAATAATTTTTTTTTATTCTATTGTTATGTATGTTAACTTGAACAACTTCACAGTTTGTATTCCGTAGCTATGCCATAAATAAATTAAATGAAGTTCGTCTGCACCGTAGCTGCAAAATAGCAGGCGAAATATGGATGCAGTCAACTTCTGGTGCAGTTTGCCTGCCCTCAAAATTCTTAATAATTTGTGACTGCCTTCGCGGATTGGTGGTTTAAATCACGGTAGTTTTTCTCGTTTGTTTTTGCAATAAATTAAATTAATAAGTTTTTTAAACAATGTTAATTTATAAACAAATTGTATGCTTTATACAAATCCCTATTGACTAAATTGGGACAGAAGTGTCGTATGGTGCCATAAAAAACCCGTTCAGGGCTTTTTGTATCTTTTGTTACTTAATTTTTTTAATTATTTAATAACAAGTTTTTAAATTGCCTTTTTATCACGCCGACGCGACGCCTTCTAGCCAGCCGTGGGAACAACAGCAACTAAGCAGGTTGCTGCGTGCGTTTTTAGGGGTAGTAATTAGAAAGTTGGTCTTACCAGTTCCATTTATGCCTGAAGGGCGGATGCGGGCATCGTACCTCCCCGGACCCAGGATTTGGTCCAGTATCTGCTTCTCTTTCTCCCGAAAGTTGATCTTCGCATTCATACATCTGTTGCATAAAAAAAATCATGTCATGTTGTGTACATTTTCTACTAAACGACGGATTCTTTATTTTACCATATTGCCCTCGTAATGAAAAAAGACCTAACTATGCGTGCTTTATACGGCAGTGGTGCCTTTTTTCGTTCTGAGGGTAGCATAAGTTTTTTAAGGTTTTACAAATAAAACTATTTTTCACGTTCACGTGTCACGGTTGACGTGGAACCTGTAAAGGGCCCGAAACGTCGGTTTGTTTGAAAAAACAAATATACGCGATTTAAATCCGGAAAAATAGTTCCATTTCCTATGTGTAACAATCGCGAAAACCTAAGAACTCGATATTTTACCAATAAATTAAGATTATTAAATTTATTGGATGTCACGATGTTTGATCACAAGGATATTCAATTATTTTTGTGAAATTATTCTACCAGTTTGTTTTAATTATTAATACAAAGATCGAACGCTTAGCAAAATTCCTTCGATCCGGTTAGATTCGAGCAGGAAGGCTGTTGGAACCGTGTCACATGCTACGCCAACGAAGCCTCGGAACGAACTAGCGGATCTTACGATTTTTTCTATATGCTTGTTGCAGATCTTTCTTTTTGGTTTGGTAAAATCTATTTCTTCACCCAGTCAGGTAAGTACTTTTACAGCTACCTAGAAGTTGATTGAATTGAATTTAGATTAACTTTTTGTTTACGAAATGACGAGACGTTGTGTCGTTTACTCACAACAGTGGACAGAATATAAACGTCATAATCGACACGCTAAGAAGTTAAAAAAGAATGTGTAGCTTGATATGCTGCCCTCTGTACGTAGATATCGTTGTTAATATCAGACAGAACAAATTAACGTAGCGATTTGAAATTTAGTAGTAATGTACTTAATCACCAAAGCACCAAACCAAATTTCACAGGAGAGGTATTTTTAACATTATTCCTTTGTTACTTCAATGGCTACGACATTTTCGTACAGTAAGCATTAATTTATGTTGTCTACTGATAACAATAGATTCCCGTAAATCACGCACAATTTGGTTGCCACGACCTTCAAGTACGCGGATTAGATTTGCCCCCTAAATTCCCGAAATGGAGACTCATAATTAAATGCTTGTTACGGGTAATTGCTCTATACCCGACAATTTGCTTATTATTTTAATTATGGTAATTTGTGCAAACATTTCATGAACTGCGCACTACAATAATTCGGATTGTAAATAAATCCAGCGTGTCTCTTAGTCATGACATGACTATGAGATGATGACTATGACGTGATATGACGTCACGACTCATACATTGAATATCAGCATCAATGAATGCGGTTACTGATGCGGATATTTTAATGTGCAGATTATCCGCAGATGCGGATGCTGGTATTGAACATCAGCGCCAATGCCCGAAGGGCCGAGTCGTAAAATACATGTACGATCAAGCCAATTCCGCATTGATAAGTGTAGTGACATAGTGACTCACTCAGTTAAAAAAGAAAGGCCCTACTTGACACTCCTTACATCGTCATCCCACCTTTTTATCACCGTTTCTCTGGTGTTCCCGGCCACTTGTTTTCAAACTTTGAATCGTTCTTTAATTCCTTTGTCTTGGCATTATTTTGTTTCGTTCCGTCGACTCCCAGCTCAATCGCGGTAGCGAGCAGTTCGGCTGGTTCATCTTTGGGCTTCGTAAATATGATCGTATTTCACATTTCCGCAGTCAGCTCAAATGGCTTCCCATCCGTCTCCCCAGGAATTTGCATATTGTGTCCATTCTTTATAATATTTTACATAACCCTGTGTCTCCCGGGAACCTGAAAGAGCGTTTCAGCTTTCTTAGGTCCCAGGATAAACCCTGTCGCTCTATTGTTAAGTCCCAGTTATCTTTTCCATGCTTCGATTCCGGTTTCTATTCTTGCTCCTTCACTGTTCATGCGGTCAGACTTTGAATGCAATTCCTATTACTGTTCACGAAAGTAAATCGTTAGTTCTCGACTTAATTTGCCAATTTTAATGTTAATACCAATCTGTAATTCTGTATAACTCAGCCCTTTTGGGCCCTTACCTTTCCTTTACTTTCCGAAGTATTCTATTTTATTGCCGTGATGCTGATCACGGCACATTAGGGTTTACAACCTTTTCACTGTGCTGAAGCCCGTATTAGTTAAGAACATACTAGAAATTAATGGTATAAGGTAATTAAAACCTATATTAAATACCTATCTAATTTTTTTTTATTTATGTCGTTCTGATTTAATATACAGGGCGCTAAGAAATAGGTACTTAGGGGTTCCTTAAGAACCAATTGTTTACCTCATTATGGTCACTTTAAACTAATGTAATAAGAGTTTTTCGAGAAACTTAAGAATGCAAAGATTGGGCAATACAATTACTACTTATAAAAAATGAAGTGGTAAAAAATTCAGTTATAAATTATTGGCCACTACATTTTTATAATGAACAAAAATGTCGTTGTCTCGGTGTCACGGTATTTCTCATGACACTACAAAGCAATGTTGGCAGGCGACAATGTTTGTGTAGAATAATAAATTGTGTTTTTTTTTCGGGAAAGTAAATTATTAATATTGCAAAAAAATTTCTTTTATTTGTATTTTTGATGACGCGTTTGACATTATTCGAATCATAAATTATACAATTTAAATTAGGCCAATCTTAACGTATGGGTGTAAAACACGGACACTGCCGTTGAAAAAAGAACAAAAATTCTTAGTGCAGAACGAAAGATACTTCGAAAGATTCTGGGATCGATCAAAGGAGAATTTCAGAACTGGAGGGCCAGATGCAATAGAGAGATCTAAGAGCTAGTGTTTGAAATTGTGCATAACTTTCAAAACTTCTTTGATCGTCAATTTTATGTAACATTTGACATCTACAAAATTTGGTCTTTCGGTAAGTTATCAATGTATTTGATTATGTTGTTAAGATCGCTATAATATTTTGGGGCAATGCAACTAATGAGGCCTCATTCTTAAAAAGATGTGTCAGAGCAATTTGTCGGTTGAAGAGAACAGATAGCTGCAAACCATATTTTAAGATCTTCGACTACTGATTGCTCCTTCATATCCCTACGAAGACGATATGACCAACTTCGTTTCAAAGCCTGAAAGTATTTTTTTAATACAGTTGCTCAAAACGTGGTATTTTTCGCACTACAAATCGTGCGGAAAGTTGGATTTCTGGCACTAGTGCTTTTTACTTTTCCAGTTTTTTTTTAATTTACTGTTTACTTAATATAGCGTAAATTGGAATGTTTTCTTTGTAAAATTAAAAATAAGGTATTTAATTAATAACTATTGTAACTATAGTGAAAAAATAAGGTGGTTTGCATTAATATTAGACATAACTGGTTGAAGACTGTACCACCTCAGTTAACCGTGACCATGGGACCTGTAAAGGGCCAGAAACGTCGGTTTGTTTGAAAAAAAAATATACGCCATTTAAATCCGGAAAAATAGTTTCATTTCCTTTGTATATCTAATGTTTGGCCGGAAACAGTGAAACTTTTTTTTTTCAATTTTGTTTCAATTTTTATCGAATTGATATTCAATTCTTTTTCGTGAAATTATTCCACTAGTTTATTATAATTATTAATACAAAGATCGAACACTCAGAAAAAATTCCTTCGATCCGGTCGGATTCGAACCGACGTCCTCTTGCATACCGTGCCAGACGCTATACCAACTAAGCCACGGAACGAGCCAACGGACCTCACGAATTTTTCTATGTGCTTGCGTCGTGTCTTTTGTATTAGGATTTTCAACGACTTTTTAGTCGTAGCGCCATCTATGAGAAATCTATGAAAGATTTATCACCCAGTTAGTACCTTTACAGCTATCAGTCCTGGCGAGACATGTCGCTATTCACTGTATTAATTAAATTTTTATTGAATTGATATTCAATTCAATAAGGAATGTTTTCTGAGTGTTCGATCTTTGTATTAATAATTATAATAAATGAATTATTATTATTTATTATTATTAAAAGTTTTTTTAAGAAAAGAAATAATCTTCAAAGCATTTTTTATTTAAAGTTACAAGAATATTCAAAATTTTTTACTTGATTGTAATACTAGCCGAACTCTTAATATTATGAACAATAAATGTTAATCCAAGCTTATCTTGATATACATTACCGAAAACCAAATCCAAATTGGTTTAGCCATTGTGGACATTATCGTGCACAAACGCATAAGCAACAATTCTAAAAACGTTTGTTTTAGATCTATAGTAGGTACCTGCACGCCATGATGGCCACTTTGACGTTTGTCCGCTCATCAAGTTCCGTATTAATTCATAACTACGTTGAATGAGCTAATTGATGTACATTGTTTCAATAGTGACGTTGCTCGAAATTCGAAATTTAAAAAATTATACTTATACGATCGTCACTTATTGGATCGCTGGCCAGCACAACTTCCACCTCCGGCAAACTCGCGTCAAAGCTCAATACAACACAAAACAGTATCGAATTGACGATATATTAAGTAAACATTTTTATTTTCGTTTTATTAAAACATTTTAATCAGCTACCCCTTGCAATACTAGTTATTATAAATCTGAAAAAAGTCTAAAGATTTATAGATTTGACTAGCATTTGATTATATTTTTTTCCAAAACAAAAGTGGACTGGCGGCACATTTAAATTTAGAATTGAAAAATAAAACAAACATAAAAAGATTATAAAATGTACATACAAAAAGATACGTAGGGACTTCTGCGATTCGCTACGTTAACACATAAATATTTTTTTTTATAATTGGTAACACAGGACATTTAAAAAGTATTGCATTTGACATACAGGTTAATCTGGTTAATCGTGGTTTAATTACTTAACTGAAGGATCTCTACATTATTACAAAGTCCCAATTAGTATAATTCGCCCTCGCGTTACGTACTTTCTTTGCTATTGCAGAATTAAAATTTCGTATTCTTATACGATATTTTACGGCCTCCGCGGAAATTATTCAATGATAAATGGTTGTAATGTATCAAGCGAACAACGACAGCGCGTTATTTTAGTTTAAGCAGTTTATCGTTCAGGGTGACGCATTATTCATCCGTAATATTTTTTTCTGCAATTCATTTTACTGTTTCACATTGATTTTTGGGTAAAAGAAAACCTTGCCAATGTCCGTTATACGTTCTTTTGCGTGTCGACAATAACGCAGAACGACCAAGTGCAACTCGCTTGTTTCTTTATAATACTAAGTGACGGGAAGAACAAGACGTGCACCGGGTGGTAAGCGACACGCCTGTCCCTAACAGTTGCAGTGCCACTCAGAGCTTTAAACGACAAAGATCTTGGCACTGCCATTGCGCCCGACACTCTGAGACTGACCTTGCTCCGGAGGAAAGGTAGGATCTACAATGGAACGAGCTCACCCAGAAGATGCCT
Organism: Hyposmocoma kahamanoa; assembly: GCF_003589595.1. Classification (NCBI taxonomy): domain Eukaryota; kingdom Metazoa; phylum Arthropoda; class Insecta; order Lepidoptera; family Cosmopterigidae; genus Hyposmocoma; species Hyposmocoma kahamanoa. Next base: position 9,783,753 of record NW_020656077.1, read on the forward strand.
ATTCAGTCGCACCTTAAAAATACTTGGCTTGTATTTGCTTGGAAACACAGTCGCAGGCAGGGAATTCTATTCCCGGGCTGTAGCATAATAACTTGCACTAGTGGGCTAAACTGTGAACTTTAGGTTCGAGTTTAACGTCGCCAATAAGTCTCCTGGCACTGCGCTCAATCGAATCAAGAGTCTCAAGTTGATGCTTCGCTGAACCATCCCACAGGTGACTATAGTACTCCGTGCAAGATCGGACTTGTGCTTTGTATAAACTTAAGAGCTATCCGTGAGGTCAGTTATTTATGTTAAGAACAATATAAAAACTAAAAAAGGACACCTGAAACGCCCTGTTACGAAACTCGCCACGATGCCGTACCAAAATGAATTGCAAACTAACCTACAAACGAAGAAGAAGACAGAACAAATACCTACACCAAAAAAAAGAAATACAGGAGAAGGAAAAACTATACACAGTTTATTCACTATACTACTTGTGATGTTAACTGTCAACGTGAAAACTACAAAATCATCTCAACTAGATAACTACAAACTAACGAACATTGAAAACAAACATCCGATATACTTCGATGAAGCTGGAAAGATACAACTTATACACGACGAGTGGAATCTCTTAATCTACTACAATCTGACCTCCTACTGGCAAGCTGAAAACAAACATTTGTCAAAAAATAACTTCAACACCGTGCGACACCATGGTCAGTCATTTACGAGAAGAACTGCGTCATCTCTCCAAACGTGACAGTCTTTTACTCTCCCAACACCTGGCACGGCATAAACGAGGTTACTTCGATGGCGTAGGAAAACTAGCACGAACACTTTTTGGCGTTCTGGACGAGGATTTCGCTAAAAAACATGAAAAGGACATCGAAGCATTGACCAAAAATGACAACTACTTATTTCAACTCATGAAAAACCAAACTCTGATAATTGAAGCAGAAAACAATATTGTCAAGAAGAGTCAAAACTTTATGGAAGATCAATTTAGCATCATACATGACTACATGAACAAAACGTATAACGAAATTCAAAAGATTGAAAACCGCGTGCAAATGTTGTATGCGGTGAACGATACGATATAAAATAAAAGAATGTTTTTTTCCTTTCATGTCAGATTGATTTTTTCCACCGTGTATAATTTGAGTTAATTGACTTGATTGAAAATACTTGAACTGTAAGTATGGAAACCTGATTTAGAAATAGTCTCCAACGTCTCGTTTTTCCCTGGGTTTTCGAGACACACCTAGTCTCGATATTTTTCCCGGGTCGCGGAAATATAGCAAGAATGAAAGCCTAATTATTTTTTGAGTGAGCTATTTTGTGTAGCGTTCTTAAAGTCACGTGATGTCTAAGTCACGTTACGTTATAACGAAAGTTATATATAGAGGTTGTTTGTCAGTATTTTACATGGAATGCATAGTTGTTCACAAAAGTTATATTTGATAACTCTAATAACGATTATATTTATTGAGATTTTTTGTTAAATAATTACACTACTTTAGTTATGATTATGCAGATACGGACCCGTGGCTCAGATAGTTAGAACCTTAGAATAATAACGCATAGAAACCTAGTCCGCACACGCTAAGTGAGGCAAATTGAAGCGCGCCAAAAGGGCTTACACGAGCGCGCAAGCCTTCAGTGCTCAAGGTCACCTTGCACCGCGAACAGCTCAAAAATTTTAGTTAAAAATGACGAAATGTGTGGTAGATGAGTGTAAAAATACGCCAGACAAACATAAAATAGATACTAACATCACATTTCACAAGGAAGTAACGCGTTTCAACTTGTATTTTTATATAAATATTCACTAAAACCGAAAATTAACCTACTACTAAAACTAGCCTACATGAATTTGATTTTTGCCTCACTTGTGACAGTTCGTTTGATATGAAACTATCATTCTATGCGTTATTATTCTAAGGTTAGAACAATGCTACGGTGCAGCATGGACGTAGAATCCAGTCCCACCGGGCCGACGAAAATTTTTTTCTGTGTTCGATCTTTGTACTCATAATCTAATAACGACTGCCTAAAAACTAAAGCTGATTCAACTATTTGCATTTTTCATAGCGTTTAGTAGTACCATGGGCCAATAAACTCGAGAAGACTGCTAATCGCGGTACAAGACATCAAAGTCGAGTATTTATTACCTACTGGTGCACTAGACATCGCGACGAGCACCAAATACCAATTTTCGTAACTATTGACAAGCAGCACTTTTTCCAGCTACTCAAATTTCTAGTGATAACAAACAAATCAACTATAGTCCATTTGTTTAGGTACTTAACTAAATGTAAACAATCATGACACTTACATCTTTTTATAGAAACACATGCTTTACAAATCAATAGGTATAAAAATAGGCATGCAATTTATATATTTGTATTTTGTATTTGAAGGTAAGTAAAAATAATTATTTAAATGTACATATATGTCGGCGTATTCGAAAAATAGGTTAGTGCTGTCACATGTAATCGATGGTCGTTATTAAAACGATTCTAGCGCTACCTAGCATCAACAGTAGAACGAACACCAAGCACTGGGGAGGCGGCTACCTTGAGTGGGTTGTCATCCTTGGATCTTGGTGCCGTGCGCACGCACCCACGTGTTTGGTGGACGATATTTTTGAATCTATAACCCTATAACATGTATTTTATGGAGATACCCTCTGCTCTTACAATAATACACGCCTAGCGAGAAAGAAATAATGGAAATCCACTGTGATAGCAGCACGAGTGCCTTCATATATGTCGTTACATAGACATCTCAAGAATGTTTACAATTAGAAACGGCTATTTTTTTATTTTGTTTAGGTTTAGCTCCATCTATACTCATATTAAGAAGCGTTAAGTTACAAACTAGACTGTAACGCATAATGCCATCTATCGACAAAGTTTAAAAAATAATTTTAGCTCAAAAGCGATATTTGAATAATATTACAAGAAAAAAAAACATTTCTTATATTTCATATTACAGAGAAATTAATTGATATCCATGGCCATTCAAATAACTTTAACTTCCAAGCTCCATCAGCGCCATCTTAGTATAACGGAATTTTGACCTTTTTCAGAGTTACGAGCTGTATTAGGGAGACTAGCGGTTCCTTTTGAATTATTGTTCCATGGTAGTCCATAATGTATGCAAAAATGTCATGCAGACAAAACAGATAGTCGTAGATAGTCAAGAGTAAATGCAGCTGACGAGAGTATGTATCTTTTACAAAGATTGTACCTTGTTTAAAATTCTAAGCTACGGAAAATACAAAACAAACCTGAGCTTTCTTTGCACTAATTAGTTGATACCGTGTTGGATCAGTTCTATAAACAGCTTTTATAAATATACTTTCTTTGTCCAGTCTCTATCACTAATTAATTTTATTTATTTATTTATTTGGAACATCAACAGATTGGATATAATTGTAACTCTCTAAGTTGTAACTTTTTCATTGAAAAAAAACTGACTTCAAAAGCTTGACTTATCTATTTTTTTCGGTGTCATCAGATCCCGACTTCTTGGTGACAATGGGGCTGTTACAGACTCCTTTGTACATTTTATACTTTTTTCTGGTTGTCATGATGACGGTGATTTGTGTGAAGTGAAAAGTCAACTGTTATTTGCGAAATAAAAAAAAAATTAGTAATTTGTGATAGCCGGAACGATAACGATAACGAACCCGGAACGGCACCAGAGACCATCACGAGAGTGCACTCTTTCAAACAAAAAAAGAATTTTCAAATCGGTTCACAATTGACGGAGAAATCGTAAAACATATATACAGGCGAACGCATAACTTCCTCCTTTTTTTAACTCGGTTATAAATAAGATGAAAAGACCAAATTTGGTAAGACACGGTTCTTTACAAAACAACCGCGATGAGATTGCAATGTTCGAACATTGCCTCGAGGTTACTTCATCAAAGAAGACGTGCGAAATATGAAGAATCATCTGTCAACTGCGAACATAGTAATAAAATAAAGCAAAACCACGAAAAATATCATAAGTCAAAAAGTATGCCGATTCTTTAGCACTTTTGACAGTGCTTTGGCATAGGTTCAGCACTCATTAAACAGTTAAAAATAAATATAAACGTTATCAGAGTTTTGAAAAGAACCCAAAACATTTCCTGCGTCCTATCTTCATGTAAGTTATCTAAAAATAATTAAGAATAAATAGGTATCCAAGGAAAGAGATGGATGTATGTTATATAACGATACGAGTTAAATATTTAGAGCAAATAAAAACAATATAGTACAACCTACCTGACCTGAAATACGCGTCATATTATTCAAAAGTTTGTCACGACGAATGAACATAATGATAATGAGATGAAAATAAACGTAAAACAATTCAAATCTAAAATATGAAAAAGCTACCACCTTATCGTTCACTGAATGAAACGATCTCCGGCTCTAATAAAAAATACGCCACGATCGCAATGTATCACACACTGTTACGTGTTTATTATAGAATTTAATGACAGTGTGTTTTTCTTATGAAAACCAAATACTCAACGTTTTCATATTTTGGCAATCTTGATTATACGTTTCCCCTTCTGGATTCGCTCTGGGCCTAAGTGTCGTTTTTATTTTGACTTTCAATTATTTTGTGAAATCTAGTTTAAAGTGGAATAGGATAGTGCTATTGTGCCTTAATCGAAGATTAAAACGCGAAATTATACGAATCTCGAACTAAAATACCCGTATCGGCCCGTTTTAAGGAATCTCGAGTCAATCCAAGCACGCCGCCTCAAATTGCCTATCCTCTTTGTGGTGGCCATATTTACAGAAATATAATTAAACGTTTATGTTTTCGGCTGAAGGACTTTGTTTCCATGGCCAGAAATAATTTAAAAAAAAAAGTTTCCCCTTCTGCGCACCGCGGATTAAAGAGTCCTTAACGTGTTCAATTTCTAAGACTTATGTTATCTATTCTGTCTGTGTATTAAAACTTAATTTATGTTATATATCAGTGCCTCAAACTACTCTAACGCTATACTGCCATCTGGGGGCCTAACATAAACTTTCCAAAAACAATATTATTTCAATTTAAGCTTGAAGTAAGCTTATTATAATAGTCATGTTCGTACGATGACGATCACTTAAAAATAGGAAAGATATAACTCTATGTGAACTATATAATGCCTTCTCTTTCTTTATTGATGTTCCAAATCGTCTTATCGTAGTATATCTAATGTGTAAGTACTTAATGTTATTTACATTCAGAGAATTTCGACTGTTAAAAAAAGAAAAGTATGTAATAACATAAACAAGCTGAGGCTTGATAGTCACGTTGTGAATTCGGAACTAATAGTCTAGCGTCAACTGGTAGTTTCGTCAAGGAGCACATAGATGGCGCTGTTATAATTTTACGAAATAAACATCTCATACTTTTATATAACGAAAAATTATTTACTATGTGCTAATAAATAAAAAAATAAACAAAATATTGACGAGATATAACGACCATAAATAAATTCAACGTAACTTGTAATCATTATATCCACATAATCATTGTTTCCACTGCATCCCGTGTAACTATTTTTACATTGCACAATTTGACATAAGAGCAATATCACTTTAATATTAAAGTCGCGTCATAGTACGAACTGAGCGAATGAATAGTCACAAACCTGCCAATAAAACATCATAGTTTTAACATTATAATAACTTACTTTAAGCGCGTTATGGTACGAAAAGTCAATGTAAGGTTAAAGTAACATTGTCATATGAGGTTGTGGTAGGCCACTTGATTGTTTAAATTGCCCTATAAGCAACCGGGCAAAAAACCCTAAAACTACAAAAAATAAACATGGCGAAGTGTTCATAGGAGGCATATGGGAGGTATCGAAATTAAGACGGTTCGGGAATCCAATATGGCCGTTCAATAAGGATAATTTCTAAGTTTTCAAAAGCCACTCGTTATTGAACTACCGACGTCCGTGAAATGCAATCATAGCTTTTGCAAGCAAATGGTTCAAGGACGTACGAGATATTAAGTGTCCAATTAGTTCGAAACGTAAACAAAACAGAGTATGTATTCAAGTAAAAACAAATTCTACGGTGACCTGTTTTTTGTACATGATAAAACTTTTTAATTAGAAGTTTGAAAAAGTTAGCAAAATTGTTTACACAATATTTTTCAAACATACTCCGAAATGTTCTGTTTTCTTTTGAACAAAACAAAAAACAGTCAGTTATAAATAGCGCCTAAATTTTCCTTAATGAGCAATTATTTTAATGGTTGCTTTTGCTATTCTTCAATTCAAGGCGTTTTTCTCTCTCAATACACTTTGAGTAGTGAGAACCGATTTTTATTATCTCCTGTATCAAGTTCTGTGTAGTGGCGAACTAGGGGATATTCCAATAAAACTATGCAATTCCACATATTTTTGAGGTAGGTTTTTTTAGTACTCTGTACTGATTTTTTGTAGTCATGTTAATAATGCGGTTGAATGTGTATTCATTACTGTATTTTCGTTATCGCTCTTCTCACTAGAACTCATTTTCGCGACAATTTTTGTATTTTACAATATAATATTAAAGTACTTTAGTTTATATTACCGCCTTTTTCAGGAAGCGGTACAGGTAGGTAATTTTATTTCTCGCAATTACATACATAGTCCGCTGTTAGTAGATAGATTTAAAAGTGTAGAGCAGCGGACATGGATTTTTCATACTTTTGCAGGCCTTGACCGGGATGAAGTCGCACGGTCCTTATATGACACATAACATTTCCGAGCTTGTTTGAGAAATAGTATACAATTGCACAGGCCGGGAAGTAAAGTTTCGCCGGATCATCGTTCTCGCCGAGTTATGTATACTTAAATCGAGTTTGTATTATAACAACTTGTAACTTTAGAGCCGTACCGAAGAACGAAAATACAAGTAAAGATTATATTAGTTTTCATATCCCCGTGTACTCTTCGTTGTAGCCTTTTTAAGTATACGTTTTTACTCGGATTTATTACACTAAAACATTCTCACAATTATAATTTTCACTTACAGTTACACTTACATACATTACCAAATCTGCACATGCACTTACATATTGAATAGGTTGCTTTAGATGCACACTTTATTACATTTATTACATTAAAGACAAATTTCCATCGTAGTCGTCTATTAAATCTTTAATTACAAATAAGTTCTAGATTTAGTACCTCTCGTTGGTTCTGACTGAAAATCGGCGCCTCAAGGAACAGAGGCATTATGCTGAGTCAACGCTATTTCACTGCTATGACGACAAATGTTTTATTTTGTATTTATGTTGTGTTCAATCCGTATTTGTATCATACTAGTGAATAAAGTGTTTATCTATCTATCTAAAGGATGTAAAATAGAAAATGTAAAACAACTTTATCATGACAAATTTTGCTCCTTTCAACACGGCACGGCTCTAAAGTAGAAATTAATATTACAAGTTGTTATAATGAAAACTATATTTAAGTATATAACTTGCTATATACTCTGTCAAGGTCCATGTGGTTCTATTATTTACTTGTAACAATTGTATTTATACCATGGTTGCAGTAAATTATGCTAGTATTCTATTTTAATCTAAAAATATTTGTCTAATTTCCTTGTATTCGTAGGGAAAAATCTCCTTTCACTTCAATAGCTCGGGGAGGCTTTCTTTCTCATTAGAAATCTGCGCGCAAAACATTGACTTACAACTAAATGGACGACGGGTCTAATACAAAAACCACGAAAAAAATGTCCCAAGTCAACCTATTTAAACGTAGTGACATGTAAAGGAATATGAAAAAGCTAAAATGTCATCACAGTACTGTCTAATTTTGCTTGCTTCGCTGTCAGTCGAACAAACGAATACTAGAGCGTGAATGACGCTCTGTATACGATTTTAACGCCCTATAAGTTCGGACACTTTTTAGCGCGGACCCGACGTCCATGTAATTGTAAGTCAATGGCGCAAAAGCGTTTTTTGCACGCTAGCGTGGAAAAGGTTTCTTAAATTCGAACTTGACGATGGAATGTGGTGAATAAAAATTGATGAAGTGTAAATTCGGAACGCATCCGAAATTAAACTTTTTCTTTTAATTAAAAAACTGATGTTTTATAGTTCAACTGTACTCGTAAAACCAAGGAAAAGAAAATGGCGGGTTTTAATAGTTACATTTTTTACACGATTTAATTTTTAGTTTATGTATATTACGTTGTGCGTTTCTTGATTATTTATTACCATTAAGCAGATAGCTCTGAAGCCAATGCTTTATAAAAAAATAAATAAAATAATAGTTCAACTGTTTTTCTTTCATCTACTATTTCCTCAATTTGCCTCACTTAGCGTGTGCAGGCTAGGTTTCTATGCGTTATTATTCTAAGTTTGCAGCCTAGTATAAGAAATAACTATTGTAAGATTCGGTGAAAACAGTAGCCAGTGGCCAGATTCCGACCTGAACGCCGCTTCCAAATAATATTTTATTACAATACCAAAGAAAATAGAAAGTTTTTTCATGTAGATAGATTCAGTAAGGACGTTTTTAGCACGTTTTTTTTAAATACATAAAATTAGCATCCGCATCAGCATCCGCTGATGTGTACAAAAACTGGCATCGACAGCCCTGGTTAGTAGTTCTAAAAGTTTGAAGCAGCGGACAGAAACGGACTTCCATACGTACTTTCCTGGCCTAGGCCGTAAAGAGTTGCATGGTCCATAAACGACGAACTGTGTGTTTTTCCTGAACGTAATTACAATTTTGATTTCCGAACATGTTTGAGAGCACGTAATTAAACTTCGAGCTCAAATGCACATCACTGCCATAAGTCCATAAACAAGTGTCCATTACGTGTATTAAAATTATTCCAAATACATTCGGCATCACGGAATCTTGAATAAAAAATTTTAAGTGTTTCTAATAAGTATTTGTCATGAAGGTATGTAGTTAATTTGAAAACATTGACTTACAAATAAATGGACGACGGGTCTAATACAAAAACCACGAAAAAAATGTCCCAAGTCAACCTATTCGAAATTTAAATTGTTATGTCATCGCAGTATCGCGCTGTCCGTAGAACAAATGAAGACTAAAGCGGAGTGTCGCGCTCTGTATACGATTTTAGCGCCTTACAAGTGCGGACACTTTTTAGCGCGGACCCGACGTCCATACAATTGTAAGTCAATGTTTGAAAAGGGCAATTCATTATTTCATTTATTCATTTTGAATGCACTGTCACGCAATTTTTAAGTTATAGTTGAGTCGGGTCATTTGGGCGACAAGGTTGTGGTATAAAAGTTTATATGCTTTGAAAAGTGTAATGTTAAAATACTGACGTATTGTGTTTTTGAGGTTTTAATAGTTGCACAGGGCATAAATTTAATCGACCAAGGGCTGTCACAACGTGAAGTGTCTATCATACTAAACGTGACACGTTCTTCAATGCAGTATGCCTTAAAACGATACAAGACAGGCCACTGTACTGGCAGTGGTGATGTTAGATACACCTCGGCCCGGAATGACCGTTTCATTGTTCTGGAAACTTTGAGAAACCTTACCGCTGTAGAAATCCGCAATCGGCTTCAAAATCGCGAGACAAGTATATGTTAGCGAGTGTACCGTGAGAAGACGTGTAGAAGAAGTTAATTTCAAAGCTAGTAAGCCAGCAAGAGATCCAGAACTGCTCAGACAGCCCCGAGTAGCCCGACTTCGGTTTGCACGGGATCATGCTAAGTGGACACATGAGCAATGTGCTAGAGTTCCGTTTACAGATGAATGCAGAATAGCTTTACAAGGAGATAATTAGATTCTTTTTAAATTTTTAATTAACGTGTTAGGACATTAAGCGCCCAGTTTAAGGACACGACGTGAAAGTCCGCCCAGTTGCCGCGCTTACACGTACATCACGTACAAGCCAGACTCGCTCGCACGCCCGGGATGCTCATTTACGTTAAAACGTAAATGCTAAATAAATAAAGCGTATTTTGCCATGACAGTTAGATGTACGCGGTCTCCGCGCGGTGTCGAATAAACGCGCCGTAACGGATTCACATTTTAAATTCAACGCTGTACCCAAATCACAGGATGAGAGTGTCAAAACGTTTGAAAATAATTGTTAAATGAAAAAAAAAATCAGTGCGGAGAGATGTAGTGGTTATGAATGCAATGCTTACCCTGATGGTGTTAAATAGTAGAGCAGGAAGCACAACACAGCGCATTGTACTTGGGCGCTGGCCATTATACGGCTGCAACGAAAAAAAATACAAGTTAATAAAAATTGTTCACACTCTCTTGTAGATTCAAACATACCAATAACGCGTACTCTTAGAGTGATTACACACGGCGACTTGTAGCGGTGACGCAAACGCGCCAATGATTCGATACAATCGCCTTTAAATTCACACAAATCTGACTGACTGAACGTGACACAAATATCGCAATCGATATCTTTTCAAACTCCCATTTTTGTATGTTGTAAATAATAGACATTACATTGCATATGCTTATCACTGCATATATGTATCAAATGAATTATTTAAGTATTTTATAAATATAAGAGAACACACCATACTACATTACAGAAATATATACGTAATTTATTTTAGTTTAAACGCGACACACACGTCCGGTACTCACTCGGTTTTAGGGTCCACTGAAAATCAGCGTCACAGCCTTGTCCCGGCGGTGACATTAGCTGAGTGGATCCTGTTACATACGCCACAGCCGCACACATGACATCTACTTAGTACAACAATAGTGTTGACCAGCTTTGTGGTCGCATAATTATTTATTGCTAAGATTTTATTTTTAATTAATTTTATTTAGTTTTCTTTTTTGTTATTCATTTTCTGTTTGTTTTAATTTAGTTCTTTTTTATTTTTTTATTTTTTACTGATTTTATTCTGTTGTGGTGTTATGTAATAAATGTATTCTATTCTATAAATTCCATGTGTAGCGATGCAATTGCGCATTTGTTAAAATCGCGCCTTTGTGTAAAGGTAAACGATTAGCGAATGCATCGCGTTTGGCATCACTACTAAAGGCCGCCGTGTGTATCCGCTCTTAATATTATTCCTTGTGGTGGCAGGCGCAATGTCGCATGCCTAACACTTTTAAGTGCTTTGATACAGTAAAAATTTAAACTGAAATACAAGTGCTATACTAAAAGAGATATAAGTGTAGATTATTAAAGACAATAGTCAACCGAAGGGCAAAGATGTTTGGGCATCTGATACGACACGACTTTTTATTAGAAGCTATTGTTTATATTATTATATATATTCTATATACAGAAGGAAAAAGAGGCAGGGGAAAGACTAGACGAAGACATTTAGATGAAATAGGAGAAAAAGGTTATATCAGGATCTCAAAGTTACATGGTCGATAATTATTCCACTGATGAAGACTGAAATAATAAATTTGTGTTGCGTAAATGGATGGATGGATATTATACTACTCATCATAGAGCATTTGTCTTTTTGTCTTTAGTGAGTCTTGTTTTTTCCTCCGTGGATCTGTGGTAATAATACTACAATAACAATGATAATGTTATCCCTATTGTTCTATGCTCAACAGGCGTTATTCCTAATCATCTCCATAGCCTGAAATTATAAGATTTTAAAGAAGAATTGAGATGAACTTGTAAAACGCTGTAATTTTAAATACATGCCGAATTAAATTTGTATTGAATTGATACACAATTGTTTTTTGTGAAATTACTCCACTAGTTTGTTATAATTATTAATACGTGTGGTTCACTATAAGTTTCCGAAGTGAATAGGAAATAAATACTATAATGGTCAGAAATGAATTTATTGTTTCTCAAAATATTCTCCATTAGCGTTAATGTAAGTACATTAACGCTAATTAAATTTCATACGAATGAACCAATTTTGAAACATTTATGCCACTCCTCCGTGACAATCTCTGAAACATATTATTCGTACTCTTCGACTGCCTTCAGGAGAATCAGCGATCTGGAAATCGTTGACCGCGTAACTGGTTCTTAATTTTTGGAAAAAAATAAATGTCGCAAGGTGCCAGGTCGGGACTGCACGCAGAATGGCTCATAGGTGAACGTTGTTCATCTTCAAAAGTTCATTTGTCTGTCTGGCCGAGTGAGAACTGACATTGTCGTGGTGCAAAATGATACGGCGTTTACGGTTATTATAACTTCCAGCAAACAAATGGTCCTGTACCAATCACTATTCACGGTACAACGATTCTCCAAAGAAACAGTAGCCACGTCTTTGCACGCGCGCCACTTTGGTTGGTTTCGGCTTATCTTGAAAGACTCATACGCTCGATTGCTGCTTTGTTTTGGGATCGTAACTATAAATCCATGTTTCGTCACCTGTTACTATGTCCCACACCAAATTTGACTCCCCTTCGTTGAATCTGGTAAGCATGGCTTTGCACCAAGTGACGCGATCCGTTTTTTGAGCCTCAGTCAAATTGTGTGGGATCCACCGAGAGCACAGCCTTTTCACACCCAAATGTCTGTGTAGTATGGATTGTATTTGACTAATCCCTATGCCTAAAGATGAAGAGAGAGAAAGAATTTCATGGTATGTCACATGCCTGTCTGTTTTGATCATACGGTACACAACATCGATGTTTTTGTTGTTCGCTTCACAGCAGTGCACGGGTGATCATCACGAAATTCGTCACTGAGATTCACACGACCGCGTTTGAATTCTGGAAACCGGCTATAAATAGTCGTCTTGCATGGTGCTTCATCGTCAAAATCAGTATGAAGCCGAGCGAAGCTCCGCTGAGCTGTTAGATTACACTTAAAGTCGTAGAAAACATACTACGAAAAGTTTCACGAGTTAAATCCATGGTGATGTAGACGACCAATTTCAAAAATGACACCACAATGTGAAAACAGTGACAAGTGACAGTCAGATGAAGCAAACTGTATTCTACAGCCAAAGAGCTCCATTTTAAAATGTTGCAATTACTTTTTAAATATTGTTTATGTGAGGGGCCAGTTCCGTAAACTTATAGTGCGTCCTATGTACAAAGAAACAACTAAAACTAAAACTAAAAAAAACGAACACTTAGAAAAATGCTTATTTGGCATAGCGTCTGGCACGGTTCGCTAGAAGACGTCTGTTCGAATCCAGCCGATTCCAGACAGAATCGGAACAAACGCTTACTGAACTTACTGAACGCTTTCCCGTGAAAATCGCAATACATTAATGCACTCATTAGTGGCATTACTTCCATGGACGAACTCATTCACAAGAAGTTCTACTGCTGCTAAAATAAGGCTGCGAATCCACCCCAAATAAATAAAAGAAGTCCCGGTGTTTGTGAACACTTTCGGTTTAAACAGAAATGAATTTTTGTTGGGAACGTTTGAAATATCCATTGCAGTTTCACAGAACCGCAGACAGCGAAAATAACTATCCAATCAATGGAGGAATTTAGTTTTTTATGCAATACAGCTGTACTTGTTCAATCTGAGTGGGTGTTCGGAACCACCGGCCCTCGACTCGAGTGCAATTGATTATTCATTCTTTGTATTTGTTCTTTGTTCCGTGAATTTATGGGTTTTTAAAAAGGGTTTTTGAACAATTTACTCTCTTTTCAAGGGTGCAGTGAATGTTTGCATTGGAAAGACTGCAATTGTTTTCAAAATATTTTCTTTGATGTGATTATAATTAGTACATTATTGCAGAGGCCGGAAAGTAAGGGATTGTTGGATGAGTATGAGTTACAAGGACAAACAATCCCCGTTCCCGCCGAGGTATGTATAGAACTTTTCTCAAACAATGTGATGAAATAATAAAAGACTAAAGAGAGGAAGATGTGTGTAAAAGTAATATTTGACGTGTTAGGACAATTTTACTAAAAGAAAATTTTATTGTTTTTTTCAGGCACGTTAATAGTAGCCTGCTGATCTTCAGATCACGTGTTTGTATGTGTATCTATCCTATTATACCATATTTCCGTTATCGCTCTTCTCGCTAGCACTCATTTTCGTGACCAAAATACAAAAAGACGAAAAAAATACCAAAACACATTAAATGTTATCATTTCCTTTTTTTTTGTTATTAGATTTTGTTTGTTGATAGCATTGTTATTAGATAGATTTAAAAGTTTAGAGAAGTGGACAGTAATGGGTTTTCACACTTACTGTGCAGACCTTGGTCGGGAAGAAGTCTCACGGTTTATAAATGACAAATTAATTGAAAGTAATGCAAACATTTCCGAGTATATTTGAGAAAAACATATTGTTTGATACCATAAAAAGATACGTGACTAAGCGATTTCACGCATTAACGTCTGTCACTTGATGTTATAAAAAAAACTGCATGCAATTGAAACCGACCTCATGCAGCCGAGATCGACTGCATGCAGTTAATGCGTGAAGTCGACATCAAACTGCAAATATTCAGTCAATCTGTTAGCAGTTTTAAATCCTGTAAAATTTCGATGCTGTGTCTGGCTAGAGTGTCAATATTTTTAATTATGTTGTACAGTATAAGATTTTGTATGGCCGAATAGCGTTCTCCTACGTTCTTCGATGAAATAAAACAATATGTAGTAAGGATGCACATCAAATTGTCTACCTTTAACTAACAATTTCTCTTCTTCAGAATTATCACGTTTATTATATATAATATCTGATTTAGTTTGGTAAAGTAAATAAGTAGGTTTATTATTTTGACAATATACAGGTAAGGTAAGGAAATAAAACTAGGATTTTTAAATTACATGAACAAAATTGGGTCCTCGCGGTAATTTTCAATTTTATTGTATCTTGTTACATTTATACCACCTAAGGTTTTTGTAAAACTAACAAGTGTACCTGTGTTGTCTTGAATAAAAAATATTTAATATTATTTGTTTAATAACAACTTTATGTACTATAATATTTCAAGATTAATAATAATAACGCACACATTCAACATATTGATTGGACCGGGTAAAATAATTAATTATTGAAAAATGACTTATTAAGCAATAACAAGAGTAGTTCTTTGTTCTACGGATGAGTCGAAAACTCAACCGTGGGACAGATCGACTGTTGTTCGATTTTATATTTCCAAAACGAAATAATAAATACCTAAAAACATCTGAAACACCTTTAGATAGACCTTTTGAATAACGAGATCATGTTTAATATTTTTTTCGCTGTATAATCACATCCGACTCTGTTCTTCGGATGAGTCGATTTGTGAACGTCTTGATTTCAATCTAGGGCATTACGACGACAGCCTGGCATTTGCTATAGTGCTATTATAACTGCACTGTGGCCCGGCCCGGCCCGGCGACTGCCGCGCGTTTGGATGCGCTATATTTTTAATGAGCAGGAAAGGTCAGACGGCAATATATGGTGATGACCTGGTTCTTTTTCCTTGAAAAATATAATTTCCCAATTACGGAATAATATACTTAAGACTTAACTATATAGTTCTTAGGTTTTCGCGATTGTAACTGCCTCCGTGGCCGAACGGTTACCATGCCGGACTGCCACGCAGAGGTCCCAGGTTCGATTCCCGGGCCGGGAGAAATATTTGTATGGCCTACAATTATTTCTCTCGTAAGTTTGGGTGTAATTTGTGGTTGTCTATATGTGTGTCCATGGCACCCGCGACACAGGGTTTCCCTAGTGCGGGGCTATGTTGAGTGTGTGCGTTATTATTTATTTATAAAAAAAAAAATTGTTACATATAGGAAATGAATATATTTTTTCGTGTATACTTATTTTTTCAAACGGTGGTACGTTTCATAGGTCCCAAGGTCACGGACCGGCTGACTGAGATGGTAAAGTCATGAAAAAGCTATGTCTAACCATTCTATTTTTCACTATTGTTATAAAAGTTATTAAATAAATACCTTATTTTAAATTTTTCATTCATACGTTCGAATTCACTTTATGAACGGGCGTGTAGCATACCAACAGGCGCACTGGATTTTATGAAACATAAAAATAAGTAAAAATTCGTGAAATTACGTCTATTTGCCAAGTTTTATTGAAATTGGTTACCGGAAAGCGCGCGAAACTGTATTCACCCTCTAATTTACCCTCCAGGTACCCTCTTTCCAACAAAGAAAAATCATCAAAATCTATTCAGAAATGCCAGAGTTATCTCGTAACATACATACAAAAAAAAAAGAAATACAATCGAATTCGAACCTCCTCCTTTTCTTTGAAGTCGGTTAAAAAAAATACGCTACATACTTGTTTTACAAATTAATTTTATTTTAGCAATATACTTTGTTATTAAACTTAATTTTATTATCAATTAATAATGGTATTAATAAAAACATAACGTTTGGAAAAAACAAATATACGCGAGATCCGAAAAAAATGTTCCATTTCCTATCATACGAATTGTTTCAAAACTGGGTATACAACACGTAGCAAAAAGTTTTAGCGAGCCACCACACGCGGAAGTGACTTGAGCTGGTCACGAAACACTTTACGCCCGTGCTGTAAGAGCGATATAGACGTGACTACCTTTTGTCCATTAACATGGACTAAATCTTTTTCTAATCGGCTTAATGCAATTCCATGTCATAATTCTGGCGCCTTTCTTATACTTTACAGAGACAGAAATACGTTCTAAGCAAGATTCGAAATTATCAAGCATTCTTTTTGTTTCATATTCAAAATTCAAACCATATTTATTTCGCAGATAAGCAAGTTATACTTGAAATTGTCCTATTAATTAGACTCTACTCCTCATTGGTAAGGCAGAATCCCCTAGAGTTGCTCTTTTAAATATACATTTGAATAAATTTAACAGCAATATTTATATCGAGTTCTTAGATTTTCGCGATTGTTACACATAGGAAATGAAACTATTTTTCCGGATTTAAATCGCGTATATTTGTTTTTTCAAACAAACCGACGTTTCGGGCCCTTTACGGGTCCCATGGTCACGGTTGACTGAGGTGGTACAGTCTTCAACCAGTTATGTCTAATATTGATGCAAACCACCCTATTTTTTCACTATAGTTACAATAGTTGTTAATTAAATACCTTATTATTAATTTTACAAAGAAAACATTCCAATTTACGCTACATTAAGTTTTACAAAAATATTTTTATTACCAAATATACGCGATTTGAATCCGGAAAAATAGTTTCATTTCCTAACAATATTTGTTTCAAACATTTTAAATTGAGACTACCTGCAAGAGCTGAATGGGTTCCTAGCATGGATTCTTGTCATTCAAGTATATAATTATGAATAACCATCAGTTTAAAGTTTTTGATTCATTATAGTTTTAAATCTCGTAAATGGCAAATTTTGAACATCAACCGGAATCTTATTATGGAAAAAGCGACTGCTAAGAATATACTTTTATTTCTCGTGTTAATGTCACTATTTTTAATAAAAACATTACTATTCTTCATTTCATTGGCACTTTGACACGTTTCAATACGTTTCTGATACGAACATTTATGATGCACGACATTACTAGCATTTTCTTATTCCAATTATGTTTAAATAATTATCAAGGCGTATTTACCAAGATAATTATCGTGGTAATTATCTATGTTAATTATCACTTCCGGACCTGGTTTTAATTATAATTACAATTTAATTGCATCGTTTCTCGGTTTCCTATCTTTGTGCCCAATTCATTTGTAAAATTGACTTTTTTTACATATTACGAATTGATGGAACAAGTCGTGCGCCTGGTGGTAAGCGACATGCATACCCATAACAGTTGCAGTGCCACTCAGAGCTTTAATACGCAAAAATGTTATAGGCACTGCCACTGCGCCCGTCGTCACCCTGAGACATAAGTTGGCAAGTTGAGAAATGTCATCAGCATGCTCAGATTGCTGCTTGGCGGCAGAAATAGGTAAGGTCTAGGTCTACTGCTACCGCCGTAATGGGATTCCGTAGCGACCAGTACGCTGCCTACCTTAAGCAATTTTTCAGTGAAACTTTCTAGTAAAGGTGTTTCTAGTAATTTTTCAAATCACTATTTTCAAGGCACTATGCTCGCCAGAACGAAAACGTGATCCGAATATCAACTTAGTTTCAGGTATTCATTCTTTCCATGTAGATACACTTTACGCGCATGAATATGTATAATCACATATTGGCAAAATCTTCAATGTTCGCCGCATCAAACGTCTTGATGGAAATGCGCACACGTGTAAACTGCAACCCGAATACTCCTGCGTGTAAAGGATATTCGTGAATGTATATTATATTTGTTATTAAATTAGGGTGAATGCTGTATAGAAATAGAGTAAGATTGTTTTATGCGTCAGAGAAAAGTATAGACAAGATAATGCTTTGAAGGTTTAGTTGGCTGAATAACAAAAAAAAGCAGAATAATAATTTTCACCCAAGTTACAGTTGCGTTTTTAGGCGAAGCTTGCTGGTTCCTTGTTTGCGTTCTCATGTTAAGTGATTTTAGTGCTTAGTATCGTGCATAATGGCATACATTTTTCATCATGCAGCCAATGAAAACACTTTGATCAATTTCAGTTAAAGTGCGCGCGTTGCCCTCTAGTATGTACATCAGCGTGCTGGCGTTTATCCAGTCAAAATAAGGTTTTGAGGTCGCCTAAACAAGACACCTGGAGTATTTGTGTTTCAGATAATAATTACTATTTTCTTTTGTTCCATTTTTTATTTGGGGGCTTAGACGTCGGGAATTCGTCGCGAGAATAATGATGCCAACAGTGAATTCGCACTAGGATGTTGAAAACATAATTTGTGTGCTCTCGGCTCAGTTTTAATCTAGTGTAACTAAACAACTATTCTACTATTTCTAACGAGTTTACTCCGTATATTGCATAGGTACGACCCTATGTGTAATTAATTTAATATGAGTTTATTAATAATTGTTGTGTAGTGTACTTATAATGATATTCTTTGGTTGCATCCCTTTTGCGTATCCCAAATTTCTATCCTAAGGTTGCCTGGTGCGCATTATCTTACTATCTTTATAGCTAAGTCAGTTTACTGTATTTCAACTGTAATTTTATGTGCTATAAAGAATATTTCATTCATTCATTACTATACCAATCTGTAATTCTGTATAACTCGGCCCTTTCGGAATTAGTCTGTCTCACGTTTAGCATTTAAGTAGGGAGTGTTTTGTAGCGTTGTACCTGTTTTGTTATATATACCTTTTCTTGTTACAGTCGCAGTCTTTCTTTACCTTTTAATTATGGAATAAATTTTTGTGGACTGAGGTATCCTATTTTATTACCGTGATCCTGGTTACGGCACATTAGTGGTTTACAACCTTTTCCATGTGTGATTCACGCTTTAAGGCGGTAACGCGTCCGACCTTCCTGGTAGTAAATATATTATCAACACCAACACAACTCCGAAGAAAGGATATGGAATTTGTAAAAATATTTTAACAGACATGTAAAATATACGAGATGAGTAGGGTGACATTTTGCAACAAAACATTGCCTTTTCTTCCTTTTAACTATAGCGGTGATGTTTAAATTAATTTTTACTCAATATAATGTACAGTCCGAAATAATTGAGTTCCGCTACCCTAATGGACGTGGTTGATATTCAATTACAGCTGGACAACACAGTTTATACAACAAGTTTTCGTTTGATAAAAAAGCTTTCATGCGCTGTCACTGACGGTAATAAAAACATTAATCCTATGAAGACCATCGACGTCGGACAGGAAGTGGTTTCCTGTTCGGCTTAATGCAATTAAAAGCGAAGACAAAATAGTGGAACGCTCGTATGAACTACATACACCCATTATAATTAGATACAGGATACTGTCTAATATATGACAAACACGTAATTTGAGGCGGAGAAAATGACCACTGTTATTTAAATGAGCGACCGCGGCCGGCGCACGCGAACATATAATCAGGGCCACAAATACCCGCAATCGTTTACATACTTTTACATATTTTTTTTATTTAATTGATACGAATTTATAACGCACGGGTATTTTCCCTTTTTAGTTTCATGTGAGTGAGATGGTCTCTGGTGAAATTACAGGTACGTTGGACTTGTCTACTATGTCTCAGGGTGACTGAGATCTTTGCGATTGAAACCTCTGAGTCGCACAGCAACTGCTATGAATGGGCGTGAACGGGATATAATATAAAAAAACAAGTTAAATATTTAGACATAACCTACGTCGCGGTAGCTTAATGACATATCACATTGAAAAGGTTGTAAACCGCTAATATGCCATGACCAGCACTGCAATAAAATAGGATACTTCGGTCCATAAAAATTAATTTCGTAGTTAAGTCAAAGGGCAGAGTTATACCGTATCACTAGGTTTAATTAGCATTAACATTGGCACATGATTTCTGCCGTTTTAATTAAACGGGGCTAAGTGACAAAATATGTTTTTGAGATCATAAAAAAACCATAACCCAGTTTTAGAACATTGAACTTGTTTACTGATATTTCACCTGTGCATCGTTAGGGCAAGTTCCGACAAGTCGAACTTAGTTAACTCATTTTAACTGTTTTTAAAAGAGACTTTGGAACTTATTTGACCATTTGACGCTTAGCCATGTTTTAGTTAGTGGACGGCAGATTTAAGTTAACTTGTAAAGGGATCGAAATTAGACGTAATTAAAAATTACAGCCGAACTGCCGCTATATCGATTGAGCAGGGAGTGACGGAAGGAAGGAAACAAAATGAGAATAAATAGCAATGCAAAGGAATTAAAGAAGTGTAATGTATGAGGGTAGGATACAACTTTACTTTGACGTTGTAAAACGAGATTGCTTGCTCTTCGAATACAACGGTTCTTGAGTACGGACGTATATCTTTATTTTCCTGCATATCCCTAGTATCGGTGCCTGGATAGGCTACAATACTTATCAAGAAGAATTTTAAATTTAAAAACGAGGCTACGAGATAGTTATATATAATATAACACTTATGTAACGACAATCAGAATGTATAACAGAATCCCAATTGATATTAAACGCTTGGATGTAATCAATTCAAGACTCATGGCTAATTGGCAATGTTTTCTATAATCTAAATTACTTTTATAAAGAGATATCAAATATTTGACAAGTTTAATTTAATTTAATTTTACGAATAATTAATTAATTTGTAATTTATCTTTATTGAATTTTAAAATAATTTTAAGTTACCTGACTTGAGTAAGCACTGTGAATCAAATGTAGGTTTACAGGTAACAACATTAATCTATCAGGTCTTGCATTAAATGTTTCTGATTTCTATTTAAATTGAAAAACCATAGCTGAGGGCACGATATATATATATATAAATATAAACATATGACGGTAGTGAAAATTAAGAACAGTCTGTATTAAATACGTCGTAAATATACGACACTAACTAGCGAAATGGCTACGACTCGTAACTACACTTCAGTTTAATAGCCTGCGGTATTTTGCTTTTGGTGAAGTCAAAGTCAAAGTCAAAGTCAAAGATTATTTATTCCACAGGTAAAATAAATTTACACTTGAAAACGTCACATTTACTTCACTACGCACTAGTTCACTAGTTCACTACGCTGACCTCCCTGAGAAGAACGAGCAAGAAACTCTAGGGATTGCTCTTTTCAAATAAACTTAAATGCTATGGAATACACTTTGAATCAAATTTGTGTGGATTCTGGAGCCATGTCGTCTTTCCATACATCTTTATCTAACACGTAGTCTTCAATTTTATAATATGATTTTTCGATCAAAATATTTTTAATGTAGTTTTTAAACTTAGGAAATGATAAACTTAATATATGCTCCGGAATCTTATTGTAAAAACATATACAGTTCCCCATAAAAGAGTTGTTTACCTTGGTTAAACGAAATCGTGGTACCATGAGTTTGGACTTGGCTCTAAGGTTAATATTATGGATATCTTCTTTGTTATTGAAATTATGTATAGTTTTACGGGCATATAAAACATTTGAGTAAATGTACTGTGATGCCACAGTCATGATACCAGTCTCCTTAAACTTTTCTCTGAGAGAAACCCGAGAGCCTAGACGGTACACAGAACGAATCGCTCGTTTTTGCAATACAAATATGGTTTGAATATCTGCCGCTTCACCCCACATGAGAATCCCGTAGGACATTATACTATGGAAGTAACTAAAGTAAACTAGTCTAGCAGTACTAACATCGGGAAGCTCACGTATTCTGCGGACTGCGTATGCAGCGGAGATTAATCTGCTGGCCAGGAAAGATATATGTGGAAACCATTGAAGTTTACTATCTAAGGTCACTCCCATGAAGACTGCTTTATTAACAAAGTCTAACTTTTCTCCGTTTATTTCTATGCTTGGACTAGTCGAGATTTTACGTCAGGTAATTCAAATTTAACACATTTTGTCTTCTTGGCATTAAGCAATAAATTGTTAGCATTAAACCAATAAACTACTTTAGAGAGGGTATCATTAATATGGTCATAGTTAATGTCATGTCTGTCTGTTTTAAAAATCAAGGATGTGTCATCAGCAAACAACACTATTTCGCAATGGTCCTTAACAAAGTCGTAGAAGCAATGGTTATGTGTTGTCTAAGGCTGCGAAGATGTTTTTGACGCGAGAGCTTGTACCTATTGAAGCCTGAGCAAGCGAAGGAAGCTCAGGTCCGAATATAGACTCCTGAGCGTAGCGAGGGTTTCAAGTCACGAGACGCAAAACAGCTTTGGTGCCGAGCGAAACGCACAACTTTTCACATCACTATAGCGAGGAAAACGGTAGATGAAAAAAAAACAGTTGAACTAAAAGAAATCAGTTTTTTTTTAAATAAAAGAAAAAGTTTATATTCGGATGTGTTCTGAATTTACACCTCATCAATTTTTATTTTTGCCTGTACTTTTATTTTGTGTGATTGAGTGTAGTAAGTAAAACAATTTAATGAGCACAATTTGCAATCATTGTCAATTCAATGTGAACAATAATAAGAATAAAATAGACCAACGGATTTATATTACTTAAATAAGTAATCTTCGACAAATCACGTAGTTGGACGTGTAATTATCTTTTTTTTTCATAGAAAGAAGAAGTTAGGTGCACCACAGTCCATCGTCAAGTTTGAAATAACAAACTTTTTCCAGATTTCTAATGAGAAAGAAAGCCTCTCCGAGCTAGTGACGTGAACGATAAAATGTCCTGCAAAAACATGCGGTTACAATATGGGCCGCTGAATGTCATAGTGATAGAAGTTAAAAATGTGAACACTCTTACATTAGCGACTCTGCAACTGTTATGGACAGGCGTGTCGCTCACCGAGACACACGATTAGTTCACTCGGTATCATAAAAAATACAAATATTTCTCGTTAATGGTAAAGGAAAACTATGTGATGAAATGTAAACCACGATGAGGATCACAACCCCTGAAACACCAGTGAAGTCTCCAAATTAATTAAATGCAATGCGACTTATAATTCGTTTATGATGATGATGGAGAACCCATAGAGACTCAAATTTTAGACCGTCCTGCGATCCCTACTCGCGGTATCCGGGTAGCGGAAATGGACCGGACGCGCGAGCATTAGACGCTATCGGCTTGTTTGTTTGTTGTGGCTCCCCCGAAGGCTGTGTTCACCTTTTTGACAAACAATGGCATGTTATCTATACATACATTTCTGTCAATCTGCTCCATATGATATTACGAGTGTAAGATTACATAAAAATGAAAAATAAAGAACAATGGCAAACTCTCATATAAATTTTTGTTGACATAATTTGTATGCGTCTGTTTATGAATAATATGTGAAAATATAGAGTTGAAATTCCTGAAAAAGATTTTCTGTGTGGGTTTTTGACGTGATGAAAGTTTTAATTAATTTTTTGTACTAGTTTGGACAAAAAACATGAAGTTAAGCCTTAACAAAAAAAAACTGGTTAATTAATAAATACAACAGGCTTTTGCACTGGTAACTTGGAATCAAATTATTTTTTTTGTGAAGCATGCCACCTATCCCTGATTTCGGGAACTTTTTTGTCATTTTTCACCATTTGCTCGCGTGGCATTTTGGAGAAGGAATTATCAGCTTTATTTTTTGGAATGAAGTAGTTAATCTCTTAATACAAATTGGTCGACTCAGTACATTTGATATTACGTGAACTAACTTAAAGTGGACCATATCCATACGTAGGTACTGAAATTCTTCTTTTGGTGGCTAGATGTCGCTCAACGTTAAAAACTATGAAACTGACAGTTGCAGATATCAGTCCGGTTACATATTAATTAGTCATTAGAGTTACTTTTAAATATGATTTTGTTTCCAGACTTAGATAGGCCGCTATTATAATTCGAAAAACCTAATGAATTTATTTTATTCATACTTGTAATTCAATTTAAGACGCTGCCTAACGCATTATTTTAACTATGATTTTGCCATTGTTCTTTAAGTATCTATATATAGTTATATAAGTATTGTAACGTACATAACTAAATTATTTTTTTATTTATAATTATTGTTTCATTAATTTACACATGAGTAATATGATTTTAAAATCATTAATTCTAAATATTAATAAAAAAAAGGATGCTATTATTATAATTGCTAATATTATATTGTTACTACGCAAAAGAACTGTCAAGAGCTCGTTTTAGAAACAATTTAACATTATTTTAATGTATGTGTGCCATTGACTTACAATTATATGGACGTCGGGTCCGCGCTAAAAAGTGTCCGCACTTGTAAGACGCTAAAATCGTATACAGAGCGCGACACTCCGCTTTAGGCCTCTGCCTCGAATCTTGCGGGCAGCGGGGCGGCGGCGGCGGCGGCGCGGGAGCGGCAGGATCAAATACGTAAAATCAAATGGACCGACCCTCGAAAACAGCGGTGCGGTAGCGGCGCGAGGGCGGGCAACGAGCGGTGTACTCCAGTCAAGCGGTGACCGCCCGCGCGTCTGCATTGCAGTGTTGTGTGTGCAATTTATTTTTGTGACGTGTCGAAATGTCCTCGGACATGCTAGAGGAAATTATTTCAGCAATTTTTGAGCGGACACCGATATGGAACAGCAAAGATGTAAACCATAAAAATAGAAGAGTAATTAATCAGTTATGGGAAGAAATTAAAAACGAACTGAATTTTGAAGGTAAATATAAAAATCATTTATTATTTCAACAAAATAACTAGTAATTAATGCGATTATTTACAAAATATTCTTTGAATTTTTCACGTATAGATTGGGCTTGATAAGACGTTCTCGTATTTGTTTGTGATCTTATTTGTATTATTTCTTGATCCATATTCACATTATTATAGGCAATATCATTAACACCGTCCTTATCTCGGATAATGTTATGCATCAAACAACAAGTTTTGATGAGTAATCTTCCGTGACATTTATTTGTCTCTATGGGTGATCTGAAAATATGCCACTTAGATCTTAAAATTCCGAAAGCACACTCAATAGTCTTCCGAGCCCGCGATAAACGCTGATTAAATAACTCATTTTGTGCATTCAGTACGCTTTGAGGATAAGGTCGCATCAAATAGGTTTTGAGTGGATATCCTTCACTCCAATAAAAACCATTGGTAGAATAATATCTGATCCCGGTAGATATTGAGGACGGGGTACATTGAAGTTATTACTTTGTAGTAAGTGGTTCAAATTAGAGTAATGGAATGTGCCTGCATCGCTCTGTTTTCCTCTTCCTCCAACTTCTATACAAATGAATCTCTTGTCAGCGTCCGCGACTGCTTGCAAGTGCATCGAAAAGTAATGTTTATAATTATAATGCGATGACCCAGCAAAGTTAGGATTTTTTATTCGACAATGTTTGCCATCTATAGCTCCGATACAATTAGGAAATTGCCATTTTTCATAGTATTTTTCCGATATTCTTTTTAATAATTCTTCTGTCGGTTTTGGCATATGTAAATCTACTAAATTTTTCCATATAGCTCTACAAGTGCTATAAACTATGTTGGTCACCGTTGTTTTTCCCATTCTGAATGACAACGACAGTCTTTTGAAAGGTTGCCCACTCGCCAAAAACCTGAAAATTAAGGCATAAATATGTTACAGTTATCTAGGTAATGTACAGTATATTCATTCTTTTGTTTCAGTGACCGATTTAAAGAAAAAATGGAAAAATATAAAAGATCACTATAGAAAGGAATTAAAGAAAATTCCTGCTCCTCGATCAGGTGATGCCGGATATGTTAATCAACCCTCGCATTGGCAATACTTTTCTCAATTGAGCTTTTTGCGAGATGAAATTTTACCAAATGTTACTGAGGGTAATTTAAGCAGCACTGAAATATGTAATCAGATAAGTGAAGTTTCTAATGAGACTGAAGATTCTCAAGAAAGTACAATCGGTTGTGATGAAGAAGCTTCTATTTATCCACAACAACCTTCTACATCCTCACAAGAGGCTTCTATATCTTCACAAGAAGCTTCTCCACCTTCAAGAGAAGCCTCAACTTCACAACGGTCAAGCAAAAAGAAAACTGCGAATGACATAAGAACTGAATTTTTAGAATTGGAAAGAAAAAGGCTAAAACTGCTGGAAAATGATTTATCAAATCAAAGTAGAAACGAGGCTTCTAGACATGAGAATAAGTCAGACGACTACTACTTTTTTATGAGTTTACTTCCACAAATGGAAAAATTCACGCCAGTACAAAAGTTTAGAGTAAGACAAAAAATTAATCAAGCTATTCTAGACGAGTTAAGTGTAAATGAAAGCATGTACCCTTCTAATGAATCGTATATGTACTAGGGTAAACACAAACTAATGTTGTGTACAAAAAATATGTTATAGTTAAGCTGATTATTTTTTCATTTAAAAAAAATGAAAAATACATGTAATTCTTTCAAAAAAAAAAAGTCTGATTAGTATGTAGTAGGTATTTCCTTAAAATTATTGTATCTGTGAACTTAAGACTGATGTCAAATTATTTACTAAATTAATGCAACACAATTTCTTTTTTGTTCTTATGACACTAGCAATAAATACAATTACAAATTACAATTTCGTTGTTTTACTTACCCTAGCGTCAAATATAATTTTTCTGCTGGAGATATACCTCTATATCGTTTTGGATTAATTCCAGACTCTAAATCGCGCTTGATAGCTTCAAGAATATAGTCAAAAGTTTCTACACTCATTCTGGTGTAGTCGTAGAATTTGTCCGGACATTGTCTCTGTTCTTCATAATTTCGATAAAACTCGCCTTTTCTTTTCCTTGCCCTATAGTAGGGATTCACTTCTTCCTTTGCCCACAATAAATCGAGCGTTAGGAATAAATTTGAATCAAAAAGATGTCGCCGTTGTCCAGACATTTCGTTCGCGAATAAAAACAAATATCTCGACGAAACAAACACGAACACAACACTACGCCGCTACAATGCCGCGCAATCTGCCCGCTGCTTTCGAGAACGGGTCTGCGTTGCCCGCCCCGCTCCCGCGCCGCCGCCGCCGCCGCCCCGCTGCCCGCAAGATTCGAGGCAGAGGCCTTAGTCTTCATTTGTTCTACGGACAGCGCGATACTGCGATGACATTACAATTTAAATTTCGAATAGGTTGACTTGGGACATTTGTTTCGTGGTTTTTGTATTAGACCCGTCGTCCATTTATTTGTAAGTCAATGATGTGTGCAGTTTTATTTAGTCGGAAGATTTTCCACGAGTGACTCCTTCATTAAGAGTATGTCGGAGCCAGTCATCACTTAAACATAATGTAACAGAATTGAGTTTATTGTTTTCGGAATTTGCTTTACGAGAGGATAAATCCTAATATTATTACGTGTTGTTTTCTAATTATTAGGTAAACGATTTACTAGGCAACCTACGAATCATATTTTATAGTCTCGGTCATGGTTTCTGTGTTTACAAATGTTACGTCAGTTGGACAGCTGAAACAGGGTAAAGTCACAGAGAGGGGGCGCCGGTCTAGTTTAACTCAGTCATCTGACGGCTACCTACATCGAGTACAATATAAGCAGAAATAGCGACGAAATAAGGGCCATTCATTTGCAACTTGGCCCTTGTACCACTTTTAAATATCAACACTCGTTTGCGCTGAAATCACAAATTAGAAACCTGAAATAGTACAGCGCCACCACCTGTGTGTACGTCTCCATATATTCCAAAATATTCTACATTTATTGTAATAAAGATAATATCTCTAACAATGGGGGCTGTCCCTTTCGGTGGTGTGGGAACAACAGCAAAACAAACAGTATCACATTTCATCGGCAATTAAATATGTAACTTGGCAATTTTCGTCCATTATAGTAATAATAATTATATATTAATTGTTTCGAATTCGAGCTGGCCAATAGGAGCGCAGTTGTCACCGTAACGATTTGGCAGAATAGTTTTCAAACAAATTAAATGACATTTCGTCTCTATTTCTGGTTATATACTCGATGTGTTGTTAAATCATGATGGCCGTCGCTAGGATTGCTATATGAAAATAAGAAACAATTGACGGTCAATGTTTATAAACGAACGCGCATTGACAATATGAGCTTTTTGTGTAAAGTTGTTTGACAAGTGAAGAAGTAAGTGCGGCCCCACTCCCTTGCCGATGATATTTAGAATCCGTTTTAAGGCGAGGTATTTGAACGCGAGCCTACATTGAGGTGAAGTGTGGATGGGCTGCTCCTCGAACCCGAATAAAAAAAAATTTTTCGTGTCCTGAGAGGAGAGTCTGGTGAGTTTGAGGCAAGCACGGTTTTGCGAAATGGAATACTAAACCTCGTAACAAAATAGAATATTTTTGTTACTTACGGGAATAAGCAATTTGAATTTTTGAAGCAACTGAGAATAGTCCACCTCATGGTGAAACATTTTTGACACAAATGACATGTCCAAGAGACTTCTACGATTATCCACAGACAGTATTGAAATGTGATAAACACAAATGGTATGATGACGGTTTTGTCTTAGAGGTACCGCAGGAATGCATTCAGTGCCAAATAAATCGTTTTTATACACGTTCTAAACGCAAGGCGTGTGTTACATAGAGTGGTTCACAAATGACACTGCAGTACTTACTAAACTATCATGAAGCTATATTTTAGTTTTACAGCTTCGAAAACTTTTAATATTACGCAGTTCAAATTTTTATGTGGAATAAACATTGATTTGTACTCAAATAGGACGCCTAGATCCCGAATTTGTACCAATTCTTGAATCTGAACATCATTTACGTCGTATTTGTAAGTAACCACATTGCGTTTTCTACTGACTTTTACCAAAAAACGTTTACTAGGATCCAAGGTCATACCCTACAAGCACACAAGCTGCTTATATTACCTCTGTACAACCTAAAAGTTGTATATTAGCTGTTTAAGGGATGTACTATAGTACTTAAGTTCTTCAGTTGCGTATTCAAATGTAATTAAACAGGCGCAAGTCGTACAATAGCCGTACAACGGTAAATGTAATCCTAAGAGAGATAAAAAGGCTAGTTATAGAGCTGTTGTATGGGCAATTGACGTAAAGCAGCTTATAAATAGCTTTTATAACACCGTGAGCCCTCTACTAGAGGCTTTTGAAGTTAGAAGTGTTTGAATGGAGTTATTAGCTTCCTTTAAAATACTTTAGGTGGTACATCGTATATTTCTAAAGCTTTTATAACACCTTGAGGTCTTGTAGAGGGCTTTTAAAGTTAGAAGTGTTTGAATGGAGTTATTAGCTTCCTTTAAAATGCTTTAGGTGGTGTATAGTATGTTTCTAACGACAGGAACTGTTAAATAGATTTTACTACAGCCTTTGGAACGCCATATCTACAGCATAGAAACCTTTTCTAATGTAGCGTTTAGGCCGTTATATTTGAGAATTCTACAGCAATTTTACGTCTAAAAACTTACAATAGCACGTCAATACCACAATTGTAAAACCGAAAGGTCTACAATGGTGAATACTAGCGGCTAAATCGGTAGAACGGTGTTACTAAACTCGGAAGGTTGTTGTAACAATGACGCCATTACAGTTTTTAATAAAACCAGTGTTTTAGATTATTTATATATTTTTAATATCTTAAATCTGTATAAAAACCGAATCCAGTTCACTCTTTCTCACCCATGACCCCAAAGAAACTTCCAACAAAGCTAAAATATCTTATTTAAACTAAGTTCAAACTTCACACTCTAATTAAAAGTACCTTTTACATAAAAAACTGCACATGTAAAAAGGTGCGTAAAAATGTTAGCTATAATTTATGTATATATTTACAATAAACTGGTAATCGCACTTTTGTTTTACATGTATTAAACGGAAAACTTATTTTATCAAACGGTTGTCATTTTTTATTTGATTGCAAATAATCCTCCTTCACTTTCCAGTCAGAAAGGTCACGCGTCTTTATGAGCAATTTAAATGTGTTTTCTTTATCTCCCCATAATATCGCTGCTGTATATCTAATACAGCGCCGTAAACTCTAATTCAGAGATATAGTCGCGTCTAAATATGATGCGACCGCTATAGTCGCGCTACAAGAACTTTTTTATACTTAAGCGCACATTTACCGCGTACATTAACTAAATTCTTAAATTCTTTCTCTCTCCTTTGTATCTTCGTACTAACACACATTTACATACGACCGTTGTAGGCTCCATAGCGTATAAATCGGTGCACATTTTGGGGGTACAGAGGCGCTGTAGCCGCTTATACGTCTACTGTAGATCTTATATCAAAAACTTGTGTACCGGGTGCCGGTACACACTGCTACGGATTTGGTTATTATAATTTGGCGATTTGGTAGTGTAGCTGTGGGGGCTCGCCCCTCGATTCGCCTTCGGAATTACGCGAATTTTAAACGCGGCTGCCGCGCGTTAGCTGGGCGGAGACTGCGTTGCCGCCGCGTGCGTCTGACTGTCATGGCAAAGTACGCTCTATTTATTTAGGTTTTACGTTTTAACTTATATGAGCGTCTCAGGCGTGCGAGCGAGTCGGGCTTGAATTTGGTCTACTGGTTGTATTATTGCAAGGAATTTAAATGTTGTTGCTTAGTAAATAGAATTCAGATTCGCCATTAATGTATCAATTCGTTCCGGCTTTCTAGTAAACAGTGCACGGAATCAGCGGACGTTAGGAATATATGTGCTTGTTATTTGTTTTGTTTTTGTTTTTTAAATAAATATAATTGAAACCAACAAACTTAGTTATAGTTATTAATGTAATAATACAAGTTGTAATAATTAAGTTTTTTTTATTGAATCAGCGACAAATATACACGTTTGTTTTATATATATATATCTATGCACGAAATTGGATTTATATTTAATGTTAAAAAATAGGCTAGAAATTGTTCCATTTTTCGTCCACCAGCGCCGTCGCCTACGCCGCGCCCACAGAGCACGTAAGAATGTTCGCCGCGACACGCGCGATAAAAACCATTTAGATCGTAATCTATGGCTAGTACCGACAGAAAGATTTTGCTGGCATGTAGAACAATGCGTGATACAGAGCTCAAAAATACCCTTATTATGAATATTGCAGGTGATTGTAGCTAAATCAAATGGCAGTGACCAGTTGCTATAAGTATTTTCTCACAATCATTTATTTACATTTGTACATTTGTTTCTTGTAAACAGTTTAGAGCATAGTTATCCAAAGTGGGTGCTGAAGAGTCCTAGAGGGTGATAGGGGCCTCGGAAACCATTAGGTTGGGTTCATGTTGTCCAGCGGACGATGCCGCATTTGAAAAAAATACTTCAATTATCTATATAAACTAAACTACTTATATATAATTTTTATTCTTTCTGTTGAGTTAATATAAAAAATACGTGTTTTCCATTAACCTACTAATAGGTCAATGGTGTTTTTTATTATTTTTTGTGGCTTGGGCGGTGGGCTTTGAAATTTTTTTATCAGCCCTAAGTACGCGGAGAGTAAAAAAGTTTAGGGACCTATGTTTAGAGTTTAGACCTTTTTCCATTTCATTTTATATCAAATATTTATATTGATGATTTGCTTGGAATGCCGTATGATTATTATTGTATAAGGATGTAGTGTATTGTATTGTATAGGGCAATTGAACCAACACGATTTTTGTCTGCACCGTTATATATTAATGCTATGATTTCTCCATCGCTCACAATGCAATATATTTCTTGATTCGATTAGTGCAATGTATTATTGTGATTCGGTTGTCGGGTCGTCGTTGCTGTGCTATTATTTTGTTATTTTCCGCGGGTAAAATGCCAACGTATGTACGCTAACGAGCATTTTGTTATTGTTATTCGTACCTAGAAACATGTAGTATTTACATAAGATTAGCAAGGCGAATGTCGGTCTAGTTCAGGGTTGTGGAAAGAACAAAATATGAATAGATAGTCTTACTAACGCGCGCTTATAACCACTCGAATTTTAATCGTAAGTAACTGTGAGCGTTCACATACGTGCGATTAACGCGCGTCGACATGTACACGCCTACGGCTTCTTTTGAATGAAATTCGTGTCTTTGTAATTTTGCGTTTTGTAAACGCTTGTCATCAGAACCGGTCTTAGAGGTTCACATGCTGACGCGCATTTAACGTGTCTGTAACACGCGTGGACTTGTGCCCGCCTACGACCTCTTATGACTAAAATTCAAGTTGCTGTAATCGCGCGTTTTACTGACACTAATCTTCTCAATCGGCCCTAAGTAGCCGTAGACGCTCACGTGTTGACGCGGCAAGTGTACGCCTAGTACACATGTTAAGCACGTGTAGCCATGTTCACGCCTAGTACGCGTATTAAGCGCGTGTCAGCATGTGTACGCCTAGTACGCGTGTTAAACGCGCGACATGTGTATGCCTAGCATGTGTTTCATGCGCGCGTTAAAATTTGAACGCCTAGCCGCTCACGCGATTTATGCGTCTCTGGAAGCATACAGTACAGGGGCCCAAGCGTGCTTAACCAGCTCGTGAGGCTGCCTCACCATGCCGCGCATAATCTCGGTGTGGTTCGTCGTGCCGGTTGGTGACCGGGAGGTGGGGTCCCGGCGGCCATTCCCGGGGGGGTTCGGGGGCCCTTCCGTCCGGCGGATCAGCGCAACTTGTCTGTAGGCAAGTCTCTGGGGAAGCAGGCCCCGCGATTTGACCGCTTGTGTCGCGGCACTGTTTTCTCGCTTCACGCCTCTTTTTCCCTCCAACATGTTAGCGCAAAGTACAAATTTCGGTCGTACAGCGGTGCACACCCCCACCACTAAAGCGCTCTTTAAGGTGGAGTTCACGAACATTCGAGGACTCCACAGTAACATCCACGCCGTCCATCAACATCTTGAGACGGCTCGACCAGAAATGCTGTTCCTTACGGAGACGCAAATACTCTGCCCGGCTGACAGCAGCTACTTGAATTACCCTGGCTATATGCTTGAAGAGTCCTTCAAAGCGAAAGCTGGGGTCTGCTTGTTTGTCCGGGC
>NW_020656077.1:9822018-9836772 GCF_003589595.1 Hyposmocoma kahamanoa
CTGACGGCAGCATTTCGAGGTTCGTGAATGTGAACGCCGGCGTACCGCAGGGATCCGTCCTATCTCCCACGCTTTTCCTTCTGCATATCAATGATATGCTTCCACTTGGGAATATTCATTGTTATGCAGATGATAGCACTGTTCATGGGGGATATCATGGATTTCCCGCAGCTGGGCGCGCCGATACTGACAGAGAGCGATCTGATCTTGTCGTTGAGCTCAATAGGATATTGGACCTCATATCTGCATGGGGATCCAGTAATCTTGTTGAGTTCAACGCCAAGAAAACACAGGTTTACGCGTTAACAATAAAATTGTCGCCGTTCCTTCCCATGCCTTCTCTGATGAGCACAGCACTTTCACCTCAGAGCAGTTTCACCTTGCTCGGTATGGAAATCTGCTGTGATTTGAATCCAAGGAGCTACATCGAATCTGTGATCAAAACAGCCTCACGGAAACTCGGAGTCCTGAACAAGGTGCGACGTTTTTTCACGCCGGACCAGTTATGCCTGCTGTACAAAACACAGGTCCGGTCTTGCGTTGAGTATTGTTCGCACTTGTGGGACGGCTCCGCCAAGTACCTACTCGATGCCTTGGACAAATTACAGCGTCGTGCTACTAGAATTATAGGCGACGAAGAGGTCTCATCACGCCTTGAACCTCTGCAACTGCGTAGAGATGTTGCATCGCTTAGCGCCTTTTACCGCATGTACCATGGTGAGTGCTCTGAGGAGCTGTTCAACCTCATCCCCCCTTCCCCGTTCCTGCTCAGAAGCACGCGTGCTGGCCTTCGTAGTCACCGTTTCACTACCTGCCGCATTCCATCGCGTACTAAAAGGTTCGGTGGCTCCTTTCCCTGCCGCACGGTTGACAAATGGAACTCCCTTCCGGCACATGTCTTCCCTCCCTCTTATGATATGGGGTCCTTCAAACGAGGCGTGAAGAGGCATATTGTAGGCAGGCAGGGTGGAGGCGGCTAGTGCAGTGAGGATTCCATCGCTGCACTAGGTTCCTTCGCGTTTGGATACCACTTTCCACTTAACATCAGGTGGAGTGGAGTCATTTGCCTGTCAGGTATAAAAAAAAAATAAAAAAATAAAAAAAAAATACAACACCTAGAGGTGCCGGTGATGATTTTATACCGATTTATCGGATATCGAAGTTATAACAGGTAAAAGAACTAATACTAATTGCGATTTCGTTAACTACTCTAGCAAACCATCAAGTTTTTAATGTCTGGGTCTGTCATTTAAAAAAATAAACAACTTCAAAAATACGTCACGACAATCGTGTGTTATTGTTTGGGCTGGTGAAGTCGGTGTTTTACCCTGTTTTACGAAGTTTACCCTGAATATAAATGTTTATAAACTATACTTTAAGGAGTAATTTCATGGTAAACGTTAGAACCACTCAAACGGAATATTATAATATTTACCCAAGTACACCAAAAATTTCATTAGTGCTTTTTAAGTGCAGGATTTGCGGTGTATAACTGCATTTTATTTGAGATGTTTTTATTGTAGTACGGAGGGTATTTATTTAGCAATGCAGAGTAATAATTTTTATTTTTAAAAACTTGTATTTAAACTGAATCCTTTCTAATTTACGAAACCAAATAGCCGCCATTTTGCGGTAGGATGAGCGCATCGCGTGAGCGGCTAGTAAGCGTATTAAGCGTGTGCCGGCCTGTTATGCCGAGTACGCGTCAACATGTGAACGCCTAGCACAAATCTTAAGCGCTCATTGAAATTTGGACATCTAGTACACATGTTAAGCGCGCGTCGACATGCACGCGCTAGTACTCGAGTTATGTACGTGTCAGCATGGGTACGCCTAGTATGCGTGTTAAACGCGCGACGACATGTATATGCCTAGTATGTGTGACAAGCGCGCGTTGAAATTTGAACGCCTAGTACGCTTGTTAAGCGCGCGTTGTGACTTTAACGCCTATTACAAATATAAAGCGCGTGTTGAAATTTGGCGTATTATGCGCGCGTCATCATATGGGCGTCCAGTACGCGTGGCAAGTGCGTGTCGGCATTAGTACGCCTACTACGCGTGTTAAACGCACGTTGACATGTGAACGCCTAGTACGAGTGTTAAGCGCACGTCGCTATGTGTACACCTAGTAAGCGTGTAAAGCGCGCGTCGTCATATGTACATCTAGTACGTGTGTTAAGCGCGCATCAACACGTGAACGCCTAGTACGAGTGTTAAACGCGCGTTGAAACTTTAACGCCTAGTACAAATATAAAGCGCGTGTTGAAATTTGGCGTGTTAGGCGCGCGTCATCATATGGGCGTCTAGAACGTGTGTTAAGCGCGCGTCAACACGTGAACGCCTACTACGCTTGTTAAGCGCGTGTCGGCATTAGTACGCCTACTACGTGTGTTAAACGCATGTCGACATGTGAACGCCTAGTACGGGTGTAAAGCGCACGTCATTACGTATACGCCTAGAAAGCGTATCAAGTGCAGGTTGGCATTTGTACGCCTAGTAAGCATGTTAAGCGACCGACGATATGTGTACGCCTAGTACGTTTGTAAAGCGCGTGACGACATTTGAACGCCTAGTACGTAAGTTAAGCGCGCGTGATTGACTACTTACTACGTACTTGTAAGCCCGTCTTAGCAAAATGCTTTCAAAGGTCTGTTCACAAATTTTTAAACGTACATACATAAACGAAAATAGACTTCAATTCGTTGTAGTAACATTACAAAAAGAAAATACGTGTTGAGTTATTAAAAATTAAAGGCTTCAGGATTGCCACGTTACTATTCACGTCTACACTTGAAGTCCTGACAGCCCTATTCTAATTGTAAGTGTATTCAATAGAATGTTTAAAGCTTGGTAATGTGCAATCACTGGCCCTACGCCAACCGCCAGCTCGTAAAATTAACTGTACTAACAGTTACAGGTTACGTTACAAAGCGCCAACCTTTCAATATTGAAAATTATCAATTGGCTTCAAAACCTGTATTACACGGTGTACACGAGACTATCTAATCTCAAATCGTCATATTTATATTGAACGTTATACGCGATGTTTAATGTCTTTAAAAGTAAGATATAATATAAATAAGAAGTAAAATGTTTAAAGCGGCGTCCTTGGAGTCTAGCTGCCCCTTCAAAGTAAACAATATTTTAAACGACAACGTGCTATGCCAGGGGGAGAGAAATTAATTTTTAAAAATTGAGATGGACGCATGGTTTTGTTTACAAAATAGGAAACCATGCATCCATTTTATAACAAATACTCCGAAGATTATAAAGCTACATATAGATAAACATTTGTAACGGTGGTAACAAAACAGAAAGAATTGATCTTAATAGAATCTATGACACAAATTTCGAGAGTGCACGTGGGATCGGTCTCGGCGAAAGTATCTCTACCAAAACGAGAATGTCCTTAAAAAGAGGCATGAACAAAGGTTGAGCAGAAACAATTCGGAAAATATGCTCCTCTATGAAATATAGACCCGCGCCCAGCGGTGGTAGGCTTGAGTGGACACAGTAAAGTTGTAACCAAGGAACGTTTTGTATTTAATTTGTTTATAGATTCACCGCGAACTTCATATTTAACCGAGTAAAAAAAAATTGAGGATGATGGAAAAACGTGCCGTAAAAATTACTTATTAATAAGACGCATGGTCATGTATTTCAAAGGTATGTACTCTCGCAGTTGCACACATTTCATAATAATTATACACAATAAGTTGGTAAAAATTGTATAAAGGACAAATAACTGCGCCAGTTCAAAGAAAACTACATACACATAAATGAAATAAATAATACATAGAAATAAATACCTTCTAGTGATTTTCGGCATCGTGCACCAATTTTCACATCCGTTTTATATGTCTCTAAAATAATGAGAATAAAATTCTCATTTTCAAAGAAATTTTAATCGTTATCAACACGATTAGTTAAAAAAAGTTTTCGCGGTGACAAGAAAATGCTCGCTTTCCTGCTCAATCCGACCGATCGGCAGTGGGCCGGGCGGGCTACTGCGCAACCAGGGGTGTGTAAACCGGCGCGACTGTAACCTTGAACTGCAACTACAGAAGAGAGATGCAAGTGATCTACCCGGTTAGTTGTTCGGCAGCCTCCTAACTATAGCGACAGGCAGCCTATGTAAAATCAATACCATGACGTCCAAACCGTATGTTGATGTTTTACTCAACTTCTTGGGACTGTTGGTGTTGACGATCGCAATATTTGTTATATGTATTTTTTGGAGACCGCTTACCATTCGCATAAGAAACTACTATGCCAAGAAGAAAGGGGTAATATTAATTGTTTTTTCTTTAATCGTGTTCTATTTTATTTTGCACGCTTTGAAATTTATTTATTCAATGGGCTATTTTAAGTAACAGATACTTATAGATGTAGATGGCAAGTAAGTAAGTTCTTTTTAATTTTGATTACACTTACAGCACAAGGAGCTGATAAAGGATTATTTTGTTTAGTGATTTATCATTGCGTACGCGTACAATTTGTGTTGAATGAAGAAGTGTTGTTGAACCACATGAATATTACAATAACAAAACAATTATATTCTACAAATGTATAATAAAAATATACATTACTTAAAGTCAATACAATTTTCATTACATAGAATAGATAGCAAAATAGAACTGTGTCAATGATAATTTAAATGTAATCTTTGTTATTACTAAGCGGTTCGAGATTAGGGATGTTTTCTCATTTACCGCCGCCACGGGTCGGCGCGCGGCGCTGCCGTATCTTCTAACACTTGTTGATATTTTGAAAGGGAACAATGACGCGACGAATTGTCTTTACAAAGCTTTCAGATTGTGACTTGTTTGTCTTGATTTATTTATTATAGAGGTCTATATATATATTTATATTTAACTATTTCATTGTTAATGTTCTAAACAGGAAAACGATTACGCGTTGATTAGTAAGATTAGATTCGCATATAATTACAGACTTTGTTTTGAACTAATATGCCACTGGGAATTATTGGCATGAATTTGATTGTTTTACAATAGTCATAGTTACTAATTTTCAGGGGAATTTTAATGGTGGTGTTTAATAATTTTGAAAATTTCAAATGTAAATTGATTTACCTATGAAATATATATGTAGATATTTTATGGAAATTAGGAATTAAGCGCTATAGCAAATTACTTAGTTTATGTCACGCACACGACTTTGACTTTGTAATGTAATGTGTTACGTACTCATGTTAGGAAAGTGAAAAATTAATGTAGTGTGTAAAATATTTTGGTACAATTCAATGACTAGTGCAGTGATCATTGGCAATGAACGTTTTTCGGGCGCGAATGGCTATATTTGTTTTTTTGCAATCCCATCGTCACGGGCGACTGAGATGTCATTTAATAAAGGGCCCGAGACGTTGGATTGTCTGGAAAACAAATATACTCGATATAAACCCGAAATAATTGTTTATTAATATCTCGTATTTCAGTTTACACATTCTTTTAATACAGCGAGTTCAAAATGCATGCCTAAGATTTTGTTACCCAATACATCCTACAAGTCATATATCGCCACTTTTAAATAAAAATAAACTATTAAATATGTCTTCACGTCGATATATACATTTTGCCATTCTACTCTTTGGTACAATAAAACATAAAAAAGCCGTTTTACGTATGTAAATGTTTAATATGGTCTTCGCAATTGGGTCTTGGTCGGCTAATTGTCCAGTGTCACAGGACTGCAGCATTTCAAGGGAGCTTTAAGTATGCCGTCGCGGCGAAAATCTGGAATGATTTGCTTTCTCCTATTAGCAATGTAGCTTCTTTACCTGGCTTCCGGAAAAGTATTAAAGAGTTTACGCTAATAGGATAAATAAACGGAATCAATGCCGTAATAATGTTATTCTAAATTGGATATTGTTATTTTAAATGTTTAGTTTACGGAACTAATACTTGTTATTCTTTTAAGTTTTTGTCTAATAAGCATAGCCGTCTACCCCTTCTCGGGCTCCAGCTGAAAATCAGCGCTGTGGCTCTGCCCAGCACTAAGCTGAGCTGGCCGGACTTTGCGGCTATTATTACGTATTTAGTAATATGTATTTTGTTTGGTTTTTAATTGTTTATTCTTTAATTTAAATTTAGATTAATATTATTATTTTTTTGTATATTTATTTGTAATATCCGAATAAATGTTTCTTTCTTTCTCTTTCTTTTATTATTTTACCTATAAAATACTACTATAAACTCGATATGTACACCACTGCCTGGACGTTGCAAATAAAATCCGGCGGTTCTAAGACCTTAAGAACAAACGTGCGCGCGTAATTGACTTTGCTCAAAAAGTGACAATGATTTAGTTCCGACATGTGTAAAAATAACTCCACGAAGAGACATTTACGCTAAGAACACACGGAGCGATTTTAACCCGCGCCCGCCGTGGTTGCGGGACCGCGGCCTCCGTAGAGTGTAGATAATGTATGTAAAATACAATGGCATTAATGACAGCATACGGAGAGACGTTGGCTTTCTGTGTGTGCTCTACCGTCTTTGTAAGGGGTAGTGCTCTGAGTAACTTTTCGAACTGGTGCCACCGTCTCATTTCTATTATACCATTGCCTCCCGCCAAAGCAGTAGAGTCCATTGTCACATCTTATTGTAATTCCACGCGGGCATCTCGTTCGTTTCTTCCTCGAACTAGGAATTGCGCACGCGCCATGTTGGCGTACCCCGCCGGGAGAGACGGATGAATACGATTAAAAAAAAATACGCGATGGCACTTGGACGCGCCCACCTCTCACGACGGTTTATCTTTTTCTTGTAGTTTTCTATGTGTTGCGAGTGTCCTATCTTTTTCCCATACTGTATTACCCATTGACTTACAATTATATGGACGTCGGGTCCGCGCTAAAAAGTGTCCGAACTTATAGGGCGTTAAAATCGTATACAGAGCGTCGTTCACACTTTAGTCTTCATTTATTCGACTGACAGCGAAGCAAGCAAAATTAGACAGTACTGCGATGACATTACAATTTAAATTCTACGTTTTAGCTTTAACATATTCCTTTACATGTCACTACGTTTAAATAGGTTGACTTGGGACATTTTTTTCGTGGTTTTTGTATTAGACCCGTCGTCCATTTATTTGTAAGTCAATGGTATTACCAGATGTTGTCAGTCTGTAATTAAACCGCGAGGGCCTGGACTGGTGCTGTGTTTTATTTGCGACATAGGGCCGCTACAACAGTTATAATTATATTGATTTTCATTGTAAACTAAATCAGTTCTATTTTGTTTGTTGTAAATGGTGGAAACTACAATACACACATTTATCTAAATAATTTGTTTAATATGTATGTATTAAACAAATGATTTATTTAAGTATTCTATATGTATAAGAACCACACCACAATATCACAACGTACAAAATTACAGAAATATTCGTGTAATTAGTTTAGTTTATATACGTGACATACGCGTCCGGTACTCTCGGTTTCAGGGTACACTCAAAAACAGCGTCACAGTGTTTACTCGGCTGTGATATAAGCTCGTGGACCCTTTTAAGCAAGCTACCGCCGCACACTTGACCTTTAAAAATTTGTGAACTTGCTTTTTAAAATTAGATGTTTTGCTTCGTTGTTCTTTTTAGTTATTTTATTTTTTGTTTTACTCAGGGATAAGTTTACCTTTGGTCACCTTTTCTGTAATTAATTATTTATAATCTATTTTTTTGGTGCAATAAAGAATATATTATAATACTTTTGCTTTGTCTTTTTTTTTAATCTTTCGTTTTGTGTATTTTTAACCGACTTTAAAAAATTAGGAGGTTCTCAATTCGACTGTATGTTTTTTTGTATGTATGTTACGCAATGACTCCGGTATTTGTGAACCGATTTTCATGATTCTTTTTTGTTGGAAAGGGGGTTCTTCCATAGTGGTCCCATTTCATTTTGAAGGAAATCGTCTACGTCTAAGGGTGGCTTATCACGCATGAAGATTTATTTTTATAAATAGCGCCTAAAATTTTCTTAAGGAGCAATTATTTTAATGGTTGATTTTGCTATTTCTCCAAATCAAGGCGTCTTTTTCTCAGTATTCTTTGAGCAGTGAGAACCGATTTTTATTATCTCCAGTGTCAAGTTCTTACTAAATAGACTTCATAAGACTTAAGACTAAACTTAGCAAATAGACGTAATTCCACGCACTTTTGAGGTCGGTTTCTTTAATACTCTGTACTGAGATTATGTTGTGGAGTTGTAATAAATGGTTTTTATTCCATTCCATTTGAATCGGGACCATAAACAAAAGTGTTAAAAGGAGGAAAATTCTAGTTAATATTAAATATTTTTTATAGTAATCTTTGTAAAAAAAATTAGTCTACTAATATTAATATGTTTATGTCTTTGTTTTGAGACTATACTCATACATATCTAGAAAACTTGGACCGACTTCGAATGTCGCTTGTGCACAGCGTTCGGTCTGAAACCGGGAAAATGTGGAAATCTCGTGTACATCAAATATTCACAATTATGGCCATTCTGGTGCTGTGTTGCATGCAGCTTTTAAGTCGTTCGTCAACTACGTGTCTTTTTGTCCCTGTTATTGTTCGAACGAAGACGTAGGAGAAATACAGAGATCTCGGCACACACAAAACTGACTTTTCAGAGGAAAACCTTATAATAATTACAATGAAGGCGAGATAGCAAGCAATTTTATCATTAAGTATTGCCGAATGAGTGTGTCCATTTATTATTCTATACGTCGCCGCCACCGCGGGATCGGGTTTAGATCGAATGCAGTGCGCAAGCTTTAAATACAAATAAATAACAATAATAATCGTAGGAACTACTGTCTAAATTATCCTTTAGGACTAACCAGCCGAGTCTCAAGCGTCGACCGCTGCTGTGTGTGCCCGGGGCGCAGACCAATTATAGGCAAAATTAATTTTTTATCCGAGCAATTAAGGAGTACAATCAATCTATTGACACAGATCTGTTCAGTACTAGTGTAGGCTTGATTCGACGAACGTTTACTAAGCACAATTTTACGTAATTATTTATCTCTCATTATTTTGTTTCCTGCCTTAAGATGTGCGTGTTGTTGTTTGGGCTATATAGGATTCAATATTTTTTCCTTGTTTTTCTTTTCCTTTTTCCCTGCTTTGGCTGTTCTCAATGTGTAAAATAATATTATATAGTTTACATTCCAATAATAATGTTTTAGTTTCTGCTGACTAAAAACTAAATAACTTATTTTTGGTGCTACTTGTGGAGATTTGTAATTAGCATTTTCGTCTGTTACTCAACATTTATTTATTGTTAAAAATTCGCTGTAAATCTTCCTAAAAATAAATAAATAATAATCACAACGCACACACTCAACATAGCGCCGTATTAGAGAAACCCTGTGTCGCCCCGGATGGACACACACATAGACAATCATAAATTACACCCAAAATCACTAAAGAAACAAATGTAGGCCATACAAATTGAGAACCTGGGACCTTGTTACGGCTTGAATGCTACACAACAATTGGGCGACTGAAGCGGGATTGTAAACCCTTTTGCTTGGTACGACGATGACGTACATAGACGTCGGAGAGATTCACCATAGCTCTGTCAGGCTGTATGGTTTCACGAGTGCGGAGTGGGGTGCGGGTAGCACAGCTCTACCACTGCTTTACTGAATAGAAACGGACTCTCTCTTGATTTTTGAAATGGAAGATATGGTTTTCCCCGTATGCCTCATCTTTATACCATTCCAATAACGATATCCACATTTCGCTGCCCCAGTCGAATATAGCGGTATTATCAAAATGACAATTTTACATAAAAAATTAAACACACAAAACGCATTTACGAAGCAACTAATTGACCGATTTTAAAGATCTAGGAAACTGTTGTAACAATGTGTATCTGTTAAAAATGTACAAAATTT
Organism: Hyposmocoma kahamanoa; assembly: GCF_003589595.1. Classification (NCBI taxonomy): domain Eukaryota; kingdom Metazoa; phylum Arthropoda; class Insecta; order Lepidoptera; family Cosmopterigidae; genus Hyposmocoma; species Hyposmocoma kahamanoa. The sequence continues at coordinate 9,831,921 of NW_020656077.1, forward strand.
TTGTTCGTTTTAGAATTATATGTTTACCTAAATTGTAAACGATTAGTGCGTCTTTATTCGGCAAAAATTCATAATCTTTCTAGGAAGTAACGCAAGGTTATGACGAGGCTACATTATGTTCTTTTCTCTTTTTCTCGCAACTAGAGTTACATTACGCAATGTTACTGCTTTATTCTACATATATTGTTATATATAAATTATTGGAAAAAGGTGAGGATAACATTTTTAATGTATAACAATAGTGCATTATCAAATAAACAAAAGAACAAATAATATTAGTGCGGTATCTTACCGATTCATTATTTACAATAAAAATTGATTTAATAACATTGACTTACAATTATATGGACGTCGGGTCCGCGCTAAAAAGTGTCCGAACTTACAGGGCGTTAAAATCGTATACAGAGCGTTATTCACGCTTTAGTCTTCGCTTTTTCGACTGACAGCGAAGCAAGCAAAATTAGACAGTACTGCGATGATATTACAATTTAAATTCAACGTTTTAGCTTTTTCATATTCCTTTACATGTCACTACGTTTAAATAGGTTGACTTGGGACATTTTTTTCGTGGTTTTTGTATTAGACCCGTCGTCCATTTATTTGTAAGTCAATGTTTAATAATGACAGCTTTCATAACCGAAATAAAATGTCATGCGATACACCGCCATGGTACGGCCACAGTTAGATATCACGGATTGGATTCGCTTCGGACATTTTGGAGGGAAAAGGGTCGTTTTTATTTTGATTTTTAATTATTTTGTGAAATCTAGTTTAAAGTGGAATAGGATAGTGCTATTGGGCCTTAATCGAAGATTAAAACGCGAAATTATACGAATCTCGAACTAAAATACCCGTATCAGCCCGTTTTAAGGAATCCCGAGTCAATCCAAGCACGCCGCCTCAATTTGCCTATCCTCTTTGTGGCGGCCATATTTACAGAAACATAATTAAACGAAGACATGGCTCAAAGGACTTGTATCCAAGCCGAAATTATAAATAAAAAACAATAAAATATCACGGATTTTCTGATGGTATAACTGTCCAAACTCTACTGTATAACCAGGGCAACGATTTTGACAATATTAATAGCGATGAAGACATGAAGGTGAAGAAGAAAGTGGTTATGTGCACCATGTATATAGTTTATTACATTTTATTTAAAAAAAATTGGCAAAATAGGCGCCCTGACGTCGAGTTGCGGACACCAGCCCGTTACACCAAGTACCAAGTACATTTTATAAATTACTTATAGAATTTTATGTTTCATTGTTGATGAAACTTATTTAAATTAAATTACTGCGAATAAAACTGTGATGTATAAATATTTAAACAAACGTGACGAAAAACGTTCCTGGTATCACAAAATATTTAATTTTAATGAATTTTTAATCGAAAGTTCAATATTTCATAACACAAGTTAGCCTAGCTTGAAAGTCAGGGGACAGATAACCTTGAGTCAATTACTAACAAGCCAAACATGGTAAACTAGCTCTAATTTAGTTATAATACACCATTACTTGTAAAAGGCTTAAAAAATATATTATAATTTATTATTAACTGATAATAGAAATTAGAATAAATTAAAACATTAATTAGTACTGCAGTCTTATGTCTGTTTGGAATTTTTCATTAGAGGAAACACTGGATCCCAAACTAATGATACGGAGAAACCATCTTCCCTGTTGAAATTAGGATGTTTTTTAATTTCAATGGCCTCTCGCAGCATCCTGGGTAGATAACGGACTTCTTTTGCAAGGACCTGGGGTTTGTCAAACTTCATTGAATGTGTAGGTTTATCCATGACGTGCCCGCAGACTGCAGACTTTTTTACGCGACGGTGTTTGACATCAGCTATATATACTTTGACGCGGGTACAAATACTTCGCTTCGTTTGCCCAATATAAGAGAGACCACACTCACAGTCAAGCTTGTAAATTCCTGCATCTTGTAAGGGACTCATCATCATATATTTGACAAACGAAGCGAAGTATTTGTACGCTTGTAAATGTAAATGTAAATTAGTAAAAAAAATAAGGTATTTAATTAATAACTTGTGTAACTATAGTGAAAAAATAGGGTGGTTTGCATTAATATTAGACATAACTGGTTGATGACTGTACCACGTCAGTCAACCGTGACCACAGGACCTGTAAAGGGCTCGAAACGTCGGTTTGTTTGAAAAAACAAATAGTTTCATTTCCTAAATATTACTGTGTTTTTTTTACTCCTTTTTAAGCAATAAAGTAATGCGCAATAGTGGTAAATATAGTCAAAACGTATCATCGCTTACTTTTAACGGTAACTAGTTAATTTCGGAGAATATACCGGTAAAGCTCTTTACGTAAACATGGATTCTAATTCGCTAACGTAACCGAGCATAACAACTATCTTCTGCTCAATAGTTTTACACACAATTTACGTAAAAACCTCGTTTTTTTAAATAATTTTGCGAATGTTACTCCGAATTTTATAGATAAAAGCGGAGGGTTTCAAATCCAAAAATGAAAAAGAAAAGAAAATAAAATGGCGGTAACATCACTTTACAGCTTTATTCGACTGGGGTAGCGATTATTTACCTTCGAGGTAGAACTGTATACATTGACGATCAATCGGTAAAAGAATATCCAATTACACAGAATATTCGAGCCGGTAAATATTGAACAAAATACGGAATACTCTACAATATGAAAAAGGTAAACAATAAAATACGGACAAAAATCCGTCAGGTTTAACTGTTTTGATGGCGTACTTCTCGTACCACAAATCGTGCCGAAAGTTGGATTTTTCGCACTAGCGCTTTTTACTATTCCATTTTTATTTAATTTACTGTTGTTTCAAGTCTTAAACATAGGACTAAAGAGGTTGTATATTTATTTAAAATTTATGTGCCTTGTGACGTAAGTCATTCGTCATTAAAACTTATATTCACTTACAAACATCTTATTTGTTTAAATTGCATAGGTGTTTTATAAAACAACGAGTTACATTTAAAAATACCAAAATATTTTCCATTGAGATGGCTGATTGAGTATTAACAATGACCGGAGGTGAGTATTACGCTTAGAGGACGGAAAAAAAAGAAGTATTACGCGAGACCGCTACGCGCCGCGCCTCTAAAATATAGTGTATTATTTTACATTCAATGTAGTTTTTTCGCAAATGTATTAAAAACGCCGTTTGATACACGTGCGGATTTGTCATTTTCACTTGTCTAGTCTTGACCCTTGGCTCGCGCCAAGAAGCATCGAGACTCGTGAATAATGACAAACTTTCCGTACTTGTATCAAAAATAACTATATCGTTGTCAATTTACTGTCAACAACAATAATAATAAAATATACCAACGGATTTATATTACATAAATAAGTAATGTACGACAAATCGCGCAGTAGCACGTGTCATTTTTTTTTTCATCTACAAAAAAGTTAGGTGCAGTCCATCGTCAAGTTCGAATTTTACAAACATTTTCCGTGCTAGCGTTCAAAAAACGCTTTTGCGCGCAGATTTCTAATGGAAAAAAAATGTGTAACTATTAATTTTTTTTTATTCAGTACATTTTTTGTCGTTCTTGCTCGTAAGTAGTCGTATAACTTTCTGTAAAACTAGGTTGTTTAGGTTCTAAATTTATCATACGGTCCTGGGGTGTCGTAGCAAACCAAGACATTGGAAAGTCACTTACAGTGTTAGGATTTAACAGCGAGCGCTCATATGATTTCTCTGGGTCTAATCTATACCGTCACATTTGCCATGGCGTATATAATTTTAAAAGATTTACATTCTCAGTAATTAAATGAAAGTAAAAAGTTTTAATTATTTTAAAATTATTCTTTGACAAGATTTTTTTCAAGATATCTAAACATTTTGTAAACTTTTTAAGTTTTTAGGCCTAATTTCCTTTTTCACTTTTTATTAACTTGTCGCAAGTGTGATATACGGGCGGAACAGAAATTACAAACGTTAAATCTGTCCCTTTATTCGTAAATGCCTGCTTATCTGACTTGTGACACAACGTACTATTACATCTTCATTACATGGCAGTAACTTTTTGTTATAATGTTGAATAAAACACAATAATAATTCATCGAAGTAAAGTAACCTATAGTTTCACGGAGATCGTAGCTTTTTTTATTGAATTTCCAATAAAAAAGTGCTTGTTTGTTGGAAAAGTTTCATTATGAAAATGTTACGTTCTAGGACTACGCTCGGTTTTACTACCGTGTCTTTTGGCGTTTTTAGTTTCGTGTGCACTTATTACAATAGTTCTAAAATCGCTCATGATTGCCATAGAGCGCTAATTGTGGCGTTTTATTGCGTTTGTTGTACCTGTGTCTGACCGGAAAAAAATTACCGCGAACACTTCAAAATTTTGGTTCGTGATTTTGTTGTAGAGCGTAAACCATTGAAATTGTTTTAATTTCAAGTAGCGGATTTTTATATATCTAATAATAAGAAACCTACTTTTCCTAAGCTATTGCTGTGTAATACTCGAACGAACTTATGGAATTACATTTCTTATGTAAGTATATTGGGAAAAAATAACCAGCTGCGCTTCATAGGGAAGCTCTTCCAGCTAGTTGAGATCTCTCCGAAAATTTTTCCTCAAAAATAAGTATATTGCAACTCATAGAACACATTAATGTAATAAACTCTTAATAAACTGCAATCTATCATCTTCCGTCGCCATTAATACTGAACCGGATAAGCAACAGAATTACAAATATTATTTCTTATTCAAAATAAACTGATGTTTTGATGGGTTCGAGATCAAAAATTTAGTCTTAATTCATGTAGTAAAATTAAATACACACATCAAAAGTGTCTAGGGATCAAGTACGTTTAAGAGTATTGCTGC
>NW_020656077.1:9836782-9839785 GCF_003589595.1 Hyposmocoma kahamanoa
AAATATTGCTTAAATAATTTTTATTTCAAAAATATTCACTTGATCCCATTGACTTACAATTATATGGACGTCGGATCCGCGCTAAAAAGTGTCCGCACTTGTAAGGCGCTAAAATCGTATACAGAGCGCGACACTCCGCTTTAGTCTTCATTTGTTCTACGGACAGCGCGATACTGCGATGACATAACAATTTAAATTTCGAATAGGTTGACTTGGGACATTTTTTTCGTGGTTTTTGTATTAGACCCGTCGTCCATTTATTTGTAAGTCAATGCTTGATCCCTAGACACTTTTGATGTGTGTATATTGAAACGGCTACATTGAAACTTGATCGATCATTAATTAGAGCTGCAGTAATTACTGCAGGCTATCGGCAATTTCAAAGCTGAGTTGCCTGAAATTCCATATACAATATTACAGTATTGAAACAAGAGGACTGATGTATTCAATACCTACCCATGCTATTCCGCATCGTTCCCCTGGAACTTAATCCGGCTGTGGTTATAGACGTCTATTCCTCCAATATCAGAATAGTGACATCTGTCCGAATTTCAGTTATCGGCACAAAGACCATGTATAACAAATTTAACTTGAACTCCTCACTTTGATTAAGCCAGTGGCACCAAGGTTCCTTGTAAAATAGATCATCCAGAGATGTATTGTCGCAATACCTATTTGCCACCGCCAAGAAATAATGTGAGCAGTAAGTAATTAATTAATAATTAATAACGCTGTAATAATAGTAAGTAATTAATAACGCTGTAGTAATTAATAACGAATTATTGCCACACAGGACTTGTCAATTTTGTTCCTTTTTTAATTTTTGTTCCCAATTCGCTTAAACCCGCGCGGAAATTACAGCCAAAGCCCTCCCATTGTGAGAGGAGGCCTGTGCTCAGCAGTCGGACAACGTATAGGCTAACTATTATTATTGCTCTCAAAGAAACCGTAACCGACGCGTAAGGGTGCTAGTGAAATTACAGGCGCGCGGGACTTGTGAACTTATGTCTCAAGGTAACGGGCGTGGTGGCAGTGCCCCTAAGATCTTTGCGATTTAAAGGTGAGAGCCAGAATGGCGGGTGCAGCTTAACGAATCCTGACAAATTTGCTATCAAAAAATGTATATAAATTGTACTATTTAGTACCTCTGTTTAAAACATTTGTACCTTCTTCAAAACGAAGTTTTAGCAACATCAAAAATACACCCGCCCGTATTTTAAGTCACTATGGCGAGTGTACCTGAGACTACCAGTTTTTATTTAATAACTATACAAACTTATTATTCCAAAAATTTGTACCTTAATAGTACTCTAAAGTAAAAGAAACTCCTTCTTCCCAGAAACTGTCAATACGACAGGTATATCTTTGATATTGTTATAACTTCGTTCTGATGAAGATACAAATTTTTTAATTAGAGGTACTAAATAGTACAACTTAGGTACATTTTTTGATACCAAATTTGTCAGGATCTATTAACGTACACCCGCCATTCTGACTCTCACGATTAAAAGCTCTGAGTAGCACTGCTACTGTTATGGACAGGAGTGTCGCTTACCACCAGGTGCGCGACTTGTTCGTCCCATCACTCGGTATTATTAGAAAAAATCTTAGACGTACTTGTATGAGAAAATTCCATGGTACTACTACTTTCAGTTTATCTCGTTATTTGAAAAAAATACTGTAAATGATAAATGTATATGTATATATACAACAAAAATAAAGAAAGAAATAAAGAAAGGGAAAGGGAGTGTAATAATACAAACAATCACCACCACTATATCAATGCAAATTTTAATTGCCCTACACAATGGTCCTACAACAATGCTGAGCTTATCCGTTCTTCTCTAAATAGTTTAAATACTCGAATTGCAACTCTTCATAGCCCAGTCTAAATTAGATCGTAGAAATCTCAAATTATTAACCGGATATCTAAATCACTAAACAAACGGTTTACGGCGGGGTTTCGGTAATTGAAAAACCTTTATTTCTTTTTACGATATCAAGTGACAGGACGAACAACTCGTGCGCTTGGTGGTACGCAACACGCCAGGCCACAGCAGTTGCAGGGTCGTTCAGAGCTTCAAATCGCAAAGACCTGAGGAGCACTGCCACTGTGCCCGTTACCCTGAGACATAAGTTAAAAAAACACTCACATTATTACTTGGCGGCAGAAATAGGTAAAGTTAAACTAAGGGGCGCTGCCGTTACTAGACTTTCGTATCGTATCTGCGAATGACGAGTAGACTTTAATCAGTATGACGATTACAAATGTAATTTGTTTACCTATGAAATAAAGATACGCGTGTTTTTATGACATTCGTAAAGATCACTTACGTCAAAGTCAAAGTCTAAGTCAAAGATTATTTATTCCATACATTGACTTACAATTATATGGACGTCGGGTCCGCGCTAAAAAGTGTCCGCACTTGTAAGGCGCTAAAATCGTATACAGAGCGCGACACTCCGCTTTAGTCTTCATTTGTTCTACGGACAGCGCGATACTGCGATGACATAACAATTTAAATTTCGAATAGGTTGACTTGGGACATTTTTTTCGTGGTTTTTGTATTAGACCCGTCGTCCATTTATTTGTAAGTCAATGATTCCGTAGGTAAAATAAATTTACACTTGAAAACGCCACATTTAAGCTACTGCTCGTTCACTACGCTGACCTCCCTGAGAAGAACGAGCAAGAAACTCTAGGGATTGCTCTTTTCAAATAAACTTAAATGCTATGGAATACACTTTGAATCAAATTTGTGTGGATTCTGTAGCCATGTCGTCTTTCCATACATCTTTATCTAGCACGTAGTCTTCAATTTTGTAATATGATTTTTCGATCAAAATATTTTGAATGTAGTTTTTAAACTTAGGAAATGATAAACTTAATATATGCTCCGGAATCTTATTGTAAAAACGTATACAGTTCCCCATAAAAGAGTTGTTTACCTTGGTTAAACGAAATCGTGGTACCATGAGTTTGGACTTAGCTCTAAGGTTAAT
>NW_020656077.1:9869785-9937105 GCF_003589595.1 Hyposmocoma kahamanoa
TTACGGGATAACTCCGGTATTTGTGAACCGATTTTCATGATTCTTTTGTTGTCGGAAAGGGGGTACTTCCATAGTGGTCCCATTACATTTTGAAGAAAATCATACACCTCGAAGGGTGGCTGTTCACGCATGAAGATTCATTTTTATAAATAGCGCCTAACTTTAATTTAGGAGCAATTACTTTAATGGTTGATTTTGCTATTTCTCCAATTCAAGGCGTTTTTCTCTCAATATACTTTGAGTAGTGAGAACCGATTTTTATTATCTCCAGTGTCAAGTCCTGTATAGTGGCGAACTAGGGGATATTTAAATAAAGCTTAGCAAATAGACTTAATTCCACGTACTTTTGAGGTCGGTTTTTTCTGTTTGTTCTGATGGTAAGCTACACGCCTGGCCATTACTAATGCAATGCCACTCAGAGCTTTATATCGCAAAGATCACAGGTGACGGGCGCTGCTACTGCACCCTTGAGACATAAGTTGACAAGTCCCATGTGCCTGTAATTTCACCGGCACACTTAACACTTCAAAACCGGAACACAGTAACGCTGACATTACTGCTTGGCGGCAGAAATAGGTAAGCTAATCACCAGGTGCATGATTCAGTCGTCCAGTTACTTAGGATCATAATAATTATAACTTTTTCAAATTTATAATTATGCTGAATCGTTTAATTTTTGTTTAAAATGGATTGAAACGATGTATAGATGATTAGCGTTTCCGACACGCGTGACTTTCTATTTGCAAGTGGTTAGGCGGAAAACGGGATACACGGGACAATACGTTAAAAAAATGGCGCGAAACCGTAGCAGCAAGGAAGCCTTGTCGCACGCGCCTGTCAATTGTGCGTCCGTCTGAGCTACGCGTGCATTCTTTTTGACAGTATTATATTATTGTACAGACAGACAGTCATTAAACATTTCGAAAGCATCATAAATACAAACCACACGTTACAAAGGACATATACAAGGTGAGCTTATCTTTAGAAGAGATCTCTTCCAACCAACCCTAGCCATGGTGTAAAAGTGAAATCTACGGGACTAATTATTGTACAATAGAATTTAAATTGAAATGTGAATAAAAAATATAAATGACAAAAATATACATGTGACATACATACAGACTACATGAACTTTATATACATAAATACATACGTAAGCAAAACATATATTATAATAACAAATTATTAGTTTATGCGTATGTTATCGATTAACTATCTAACACATTCGACTGGAAGTGCTCTTTTTATTTGTGTTTGAAAGATGCCACCTATGGACTGTCACGAATACCATGAAGCAGTTTATTCCACATACGAGCTGCATTTACGGTAAAAGAATTGTGGAAAAATTTGGACTTGAATTGGGGATATAATAGTTTTCTAATGCCACAGGTACGTTTTGGGCAGGAACTGGGGGATAATGGAGAAAAACGGGTGCAGAAATAATGAAGGGGTAATTGGAAAATAAGGGGGTATTGTAGAATTTTATAAAGAAGACAAAGAACGTGCATATCTCGGCGAAGTCGGATTGGGAGCCATTTCATTTCGTCATGTGTTTTATTTATAAAACAATTATAAACCAGACGTCCCGCTCTGAAGGGAAGAAAGGGTCACGTTGGGTCTAATCGTTTCGCGTCAAAACTAAGCGCGGAGTTATACAAAATCCGTTACCAACCGTAAGAACTCGCGACGGCAAATCGAGTAATAGGTCCCAGATCCTACGCAAAACTAAAAACTGTAAAACGTCGAAATGTTTTATATCCAATTGTATTTTTTTGTATTATTATTGTTTAAATCAACTTACATCTCAGGGTGACGGGAGCAGTGTCCCAGAGACCTTTGCTATTTCAAGTTCAGAGTGGCATTGCAACTGTATTGACAGTCGTGTTACTTATCGCACGACTTGTTCGTCCTGCCACTTGATATTATAAAAAAATCCATTGACGTTAAATTGTAATATTGCAGTAATGTGCATTATTCGCTCAAGGGCACTTCCCAAAACACCCAGAACCAACTTACAAAAGTTCAGGATTACCTCATCCAGCGCCCACAGAACAAACCGTTGGGCAATCGAGGTCGTCATACTGACGAATACATACATTACTGGAATACAATAACGTATATGACATGCGCATAATAAAAGTTATAAGAAATAAGAAAAAAAGTATGCCAAAAAGTTGCATAACTCAGCATCTGAGGACTATGCTAATTACGTAGCCCTCGCTGATGAATAAGTTTACCAACTTTCAAACGAGAATGTTTTCTGTGCTTGATGCACGGCGGTTAATTTTAGACTTTTCGAAACTTTAATTTGAGCAAATGAATGAATGAATGAACGAATGAATTAATGAACGAATGAATTAATCATGTTTTATTTATTTCTCAATCACAAAGCAGGCTTAAGAGTAAGGAACTTAAAGTTAATACAAGATTAAAAATTGGTCAGACTGTTAATTTTTTAATAACAGTATCATCATCAAAAATTTAATTAATAACAGTATCATTTATAAATCACAATGATTCTTGCTGTCAATTTGAAATGCCATAACTATTGGGACAGACATGTCCCAACCCTCGTGGAAGTAGAGTCACGTCAAAAATGTTTATTGCTTCATTAGATATATAACCCACATCCTCTCTAATTCTTGCAACTCGATCTGCAATGTCGGTCGGCAGAGTTACAAGAATTGGAGAGGATGTGGTTTATATTTTTCTGTACCTAATTCAGCAATAAACGATTTTGACGTAACTCCACTTATGTCATTCTTCGATGAGGGGTGCGATGTTTTTGCTTTTTTCCTCTCGCGCGCATAGTGAAAACCCCTGACATTTTCTAGCGAGCAATTATAAAGAGCTTGACGGCGCGTCGATTAGTTTGTGTCTATTAGAGTGAGATGTGCTACCTGTCTCACTCTGACGTAACGCACAGCACTGGTGCATTTCAAACAGATAGCATCAACTGTCACCTGTCACGATAAAAGTTAGGGCGCGAGTTCTCACGTCAGAAAAAGAAAGGAGAACAATCATCCGTCGACATCCTGTCCTAGCATCACGTGTTGTGCGGAACGTCTTACTAAATCGTTAAATTAAGTATCAATTAGTGGAATACGAAGCTTATTTTTGTAAAATCTCATTGTACTCGATTAGGAAGGTGATTATAAATCAATAGTGTGACCAATTGTGTTTTAACCTCCTCGCCCGAGAACCCACGATCTGAGTAAAAGAAAATGGCATCCAAAGAGGGAGATAATACTGTACCCGTGCCTTTAAGCTTATTTATCAAGCTTGTTATTGTTCTTAACGAAGGCGTCGTTTACAAAGTTTCCGCATAATTTCCGCGAGCGGAAATTGTGTTTCCTATGTAGCTCTTCTTATAATTTAAAAATCTAATACAGTACTAAATATACTCTTATTCCATTTCTAAGATCCGAGCTTATAACTCCTGGGTTATGCCTGTTCTGATGTACACATTTGCCGTGCTCAGACGGACTCACGACGATGACCTCTCACCGAATGCAACATCCGAGATCAGTGTATGTTTGTATATATGTGGGTGCAAGCATGCATGTTGAAAATCGACCATAGCAAAATAAGTGCTTCTGTTAACAGTTACTAAGATTACATATAACATATAAAGAGACTAGCCTCCACGATATCTATGTACATACTTGACTAGGCTGCATAGCCTATGAACATTGTCTTTGTCATCAATAATTTCGACTAGACCGTATTTTTTTTCTTTTACTTAATTTATTTTTCGTTTTAGTAATATAATACTTAGTTATAAATAGTTAGTTAATATATTGTGCAACTAATAGCAACTTTGCCAGGGGCTTCACGTTAATTCCCCAACTACGAATAAACATCAAAGGTAAACACTCTATATTATCTGCCTGTATAGCTCATTCCCAATAGGCATAGACTGTCACGTCTGACCAAGGTACTGCGGTACTAATACTCTTTGACAAAATTCAACTTTGATGAATACTTAATACTTTAGAAATGTTGAATATGTGCCTATTACTATTATCCCACATAAGTAGTTTTATATCTTTCATATAAGATAACTACACTTTTAAGGCTTCATTGGTCGTATTTGCCAACGAACAATAAATTTTCAAAATGAAATCACTCTCTACCACAAACAAGATGTTACGACTATTATATGTCTAATTAGAAAGCACGTCATTCCTTTATTTTGTCCATCCTCTAAGACATCATCCTCTTTCTTTTTACATGCAAATTATTAATCGTTGTAATTATTGGGCAACACCACTTAACTTTTTAAATTGCTAATGTTTACGCACACATTCATACGCGTTCCAAGCCTACGGCCATATTGTGTCGTCCCATGGAGTATATAACCAGAAATAGAGACGAAATGTCATTTAATTTGTTTGAAAACTATTCTGCCATATCATTACTGTGACAACTGCGCTCCGATTGGCCAGCCCGAGTTCGAAACAATTGACGGGTGTCGTCAACTAATTAATTCACTTCAAATCGACCAGCTAACTTGAGCTTTGCTATAATGGACGAAAATTGCAAAATTACATATTTAATAATTATTAATACAAAGATCGAACATCTCAGAAATATTCAGAAAACTCAGAAAAATTCCTTCGATCCAGCCGGATTCGAACCGACGTCTTCTAGCATACCGTGGCAGACGCTTTACCAACTAAGCCACGGAACGAACCAGCGGAATTTTTCACGAATTTTCCTATGTGCTTGTTATCGTGTCTTTGTATTTAGTTTTTCAACGGCTTTTTAGCCGTAGCGATCTATGAGAAATCTATGTAAGTTTTATCACCCAGTTAGAAACCTTTACAGCTACCAGCCCTGGCGAGAGATGTCGCTATTCACTGTATTCTAAATTTTTATTTAATTTATATTCAATTATTTTTATATGAAATTACTCCACTAGTTTGTTATAATTATTAATACATAGATCGAACACTCAGAAAAATTCCCTTGATCCGGTCGGATTCGAGCCGACACGTCTTCTAGCATACCGTGCTCAGACGCTATACCAACTAACCCACGGAACATTGAGAACACGTGTTTACACGAGTGTTCGATCTTTGCATTAATAATTATAACAAACTAGTGGAATAATTTCACTAAAACAATTGAATACATATTTAATATTCAATTACCGATGAAATTTGATTCCGTTTATTTTGTAATTAGATGTTTTGCTGTTTTTCCCACACCACCGAATAGAACAGCACGCATTGTTAAAGACATTATATTTATCACAATAAATATAGAATGTTTTTGGAATATACGGAGACGTACACACAGGTCAGTTGTTGTCGCTGTGGTATTCAGCTTTCTAATTTGTAATGTCAGTGCAAACGAGAGTTGATATTTGTAAGTCATGTATCACTGATGACTTACCAGAAATGTATGTCCCTTATTTCGCCTCTGTTTCTGGTTATACAATTTGAAACGGGGCAGCAAGGCCGGCTACCTTCATCGTTGTAGTTACAGGAAAACTCTCTCTATCTAATCTAGAAGACTATCCATGAATTTTGAAGATATATTGATTGGCATTCACAGATTTTGAAAAAATGGTACAGTCTGTAAGATAAAAGGCAATTTATGCAAACCTTTTTTTTATGCCATTCGATCCGGTCTCTGGTAAGGATCGATAGTCTCTATGGGACCAACTGAGGTAAGAGTACTCGAAATGTCAGAAATCGCAAAAAACTTTTTACTATACATTTTGTAGGGACATATCTAGTCATCACTTATTCTAGGTAGTTAAGGAAATTAACAAATTGTATACGTATTATGTATTTTAAAATAAAAACAATATGTAACGAAAAGCAAAATAACATAAAAAATCTATGACCGATTCGCTCTCTTCCGCAAAGAGCAAGTAGCGGTTGCAACTTTACTCCAATTCATTTGTTTCCGCATTTGAGAACATTTTGATTAAAAATCGTATTAAAAGTGACAATTCTCTATTAACAAAACAAAACAAAGCTGCTCGAAATTTAAAAAATAATTTTACGATTATAATTTGGTTTTATTTAATTCTTATTTGTTGACTAATTTGTTAGTTTCTTTAACTAACTAGAATAACTGATTACTAAATATGTCCCTACAAAATGCATGGTAAAAGGTTTTTTGCAATTTCTGACATTTCGAGTACTCTTACCTCAGTTGGTACCATACAGACTATTGATCCTTACCAGAGACTGGATCGAATGGCATAAAAAAAGTTTTGTAAAAATTCCCTTTTATCTTGCTAACTGTACCATTTTTTCAAAATCTGTGAATGCCAATCAAAATATCTTCAAAATTCATGGATAGTCTTACAGAGCCGTTTTCCTGTAACTACAACGATTAAGCTAGCTGGCCAAATTTACACCCTGTGTACTCGATGTGTCGTGCATACGAATTCATACGCGTTCCGAGTGTAAAAGTTTACAGAAGTGTTTACATTCAGTTATTTCAATCTTAAAACAAAGCCTATCACTATTGATAGGCTTTTGTTTGGAACCATTTGGAACATATAGTTTCTGTAATGTTTTTGTGTATGTATTGAAGTCATTGATGTCCAGAAATTGAGTTGCGGACACCAGTTCCACCATGATATTTAAATACCTATTTCTTTTTCAGGCTCCGCGACGCGACAATAACAATAACGAAGTTATAAACTCGCCGAATAATGCGGTTCGTGTGCAGATGCGCTGTTATTATCATAACGATCCACGTGAGGAAGAAGGAGAAGAAGAGGACAGCTTCGAAACAATGCCTCTCCCGGAAATTCTTGTCGAACGCCAGCAAAACCGGCCCGTAACTTATTACGGCAATGAAGAACTACACTTCTAAGTTTATCTTTAACTATCCTTCCATCATCTAGTCCGCATCAATTATCATCTAGTCTACATTTAGCCACCTTCAGGCCTCATCTCCGTCTGCAGGCCGACGGTCTTACAGTTGGATTAACTCGGTAAGTGAATTTTACTTATTACTTCTCTCGTAACACCGCTATATAGGATTTTTTTTAAATGACAGACCCAGGCAATAAAAACTTTATGGTTTGTTAGAGTAGTTACCGAAATAGCAATTAATATTAGTTCTTTTACCTCTGTTATAACTTCGATATCCGATAAATCGGTATAAAATCATCACCGGCACCTTTAGTTGTGGTATGCGTCTACGGCTGCATGTATCGCGTGAGCGGTTAGGTTTTCGCGATTGTTGCACATAGGAAATGAAACTATTTTTCCGGATTTAAATCGCGTATATTAGTTTTTTCAAACAAACCAACGTTTCGCGCCTTTTACAGGTCCCATGGTCAGTCAATTGTGACATAAATCCGGAAAAATAGTTTCATTTCCTATGCATAATCTTTGTTGAGGATTATATCTGTCAAGTATGTGTTTAAAAACAGAAAAGTTATTACAAATTTAAAGACTCGCTTCCCTTAAATTATTAACCGACTTCAAAAAAGGAGGAGGTTCTCAATTCGACTGTATGTTCTTTTTTTTGTTTATTTGTTTTTTTTTGTATGTATGTTACGCGATAATTCCGGTATTTGTGAACCGATTTTCATGATTCTTTTTTTGTTGGAAAGGGGGTATTTCCATAGTGGTGCCATTTCATTTTGAAGAAAATCATCCACCTCAAAGGGTGGCTGTTCACGCATGAAGATTCATTTTTATAAATAGCGCCTAACTTTAATTTAAGAGCAATTACTTTTAGCAATTATTTAGTTGTTTTTCTTATTTCATCAATTCAAGGCGTTTTACCCTCGATATACTTTGAGTACTGTCGTAGTGAGAACCTATTTTTATTATCTCCAGTATCAAGTCCTGTATAGTGGCGAACTAGGGGATATTTCAATAAAACTTAGTACAGACGTAATTCCACGTACTTTTGAGGTCAGTTTTTTTAGTACTCTGTACTGAGATTATCGATAACTGAAGTTATCAGCTTACGCACATTAAAACAATTCATCCACTAACATTAATTACGTACACAAATATTACTAAATACGTCGACTGCAATGTAATACTTGTTAAGTGCCTAATGATTCATGCGTTTGCTTAAAGTATAAATGTAAAATCCGCGTTGGCCAATCAATACCGAGAATGAGCCGGGGCCAGTGCTGCAACCATATCCATTGTGTTTATTAAGCAGGAAAATGTTGTATATATACGTTATTTTATAGTCGCCGTATATGTTTTTAATTTTAGTTACATTGTAAAGTATTCGTAAAGAGTATGTACAATAATACATGTGGCCGTTTTTGTTTAAATTAACTATATAAAGGACGCACACATTTTAAGTTTTAACCGATTTCGAAAAAAAAGGAAAGGTTCTCAATTCGACCCTACTTTTTGTTTTTTCTACATATATGTTACGCCATTACTACATTTGTGAACCGATTTCGTTGATTCTTTTTTTGTTAGAAAGAGGGCACCTCAGTATTGGTCCGATTTAAATTTGAAGATAATATTCCACCTCTAAGGGTGGCAAACTAGGGGATGAATCCGGTTTCGCGCACTTTCCGGTAACCGATTCTAATAAAACTTGGAAAATACATGTAATTTCACGAATGTTTGAGATCGGTTTCTTTTATAAAAGTTATATTTGATGTTTTCAATCAAATTTAGGCGGGAAACGAGCAAGTATTTTTTAAAATTTTCACCCACCCATTTATTTGGGTAGTCAGACTTTCCACTATATATGCTCTCTTTTACCTATTGGGGCCCCGGGGGATCCAGATGACCGGCACGACACATCTAACTCGTTCACGCCACAGGTGGCAAACCTACATATTTAGCCATATAACATGTGCGGCGCGCCCTCACGGACTTCTGTTGCTACTTGGTTTTTAAGATATCTATTTTTGTAGACTTAGAGCAAAAAAAATATTTCGAATCAAAAAATGGTTAATGGTTAATGTGCAATGGCAATCTAGAATTAAAGACTTACGTACGTACGAATTCGTACGTACGTTCTCTGCCCGGCTTTGTGACCGGCGCGTCCTAATCGTAAATTACTCCGTATAGGCTACGTCGCGGTTGAAATGCCTGGTACTAAAACTATCTCCAAAAAGAGTCAAATACAACAACAGAGTCAAGTACAAATGAGACCAAAAACAGTTCTATTAGCCTAAATAATTTTTTGAAAATTCTGCCGGCGACGAACGTGTTAATATTTTTGTTTTCTTTCTATTTCTCACTAATGTTTCGTGAAACTGTGATTTTATAAATTCCTTCTTGCGTTCATTAAGCATTAATAAATGTCATCCTTGTTGTTTAATAAGTAAATTTTCCCAAAAAGTATAAAATAACGAAACAGTCTCTGCGAAACAATGATAATGAGATGGGTAGATATTCAAGTAGCATATCACACGTCTTACATTATATTACAATGAGAACGGAGTATAAAATACAATAGGAAAATAAATAAACGTAAGTTGCAGATAACAGACGCTACAAGCGAAACTCCTAGCTAATGAGCTTTCAATTTGCTACGTTGAAACCTCCAGCGAACTAAAAACTTTTTACTGCTAATTCCATTAAACAACAAGCTTACCGATGATCTTTCAAACCTTCAAAACTTCCATCTTAAGCTTAGTTACTCTGTAGTATCAGTAGACCTCCTTGTGATAGAGTTCGTCCAGGGAAGTACCCACCTAATTCTGCCGCCAAGCAGTCACGTGAGCATTACTGCGTTCCGGTTTATCCGGATTAAACAAACAGCATTGTTGTAACATGGTTGTTACTAAACTCAGTCTCAAGTAAATAGAACGGATATACTATGTAACAGCTCTTTATGTAAAACAGTTTTAAAAGTAAACCATATACCAGAATACCATAGAAAGAGGGTCCCTGACAACCCTGTCTAAGGCACCCGCCTTAGAATTAACCTCCTACATCCCAATGTACGTACTACTACATACTTATCAACATGTTTTACATATAAAGTCAGAACTTAACAAAAAACTTGGAGAATACCGTATAATAAGAACAATTGTAGCAGTAGAGTTTCCTTACTCGTTCGTACTGGGAAGTACTGCCATCTTACCTATTTCTGCCGCCAAGCAGTAATGTCAGCAATCATTCAACTATATTTCAAAATATTTTATGTCCGCAAATATTACAGCATAGAAATATCACAGTACACGAGTCACAAAAATGAAATAATACATTACATTAAATTTAAATTAAAAATACATATTACTGATAAGAGTCATGGGTCTCAACCGCTGCCACTATCCACCTATGCGTTTGTCCGCATGCAAGCACATCCACTGGTGTAGCAGCGGAGAGTCCCGCCGGTCAGTAAAAACGTTAATGCAGCCTCTGTCACAGAATACTACACTCCAGTTTCGAAGGGTTAGGCTGCTGGTGAAATTACAGACACATGGCGTTTGTCACCTCATGTCTTAGGATGACGGGAGCAGTGGCAGTGCCCCTCAGATCTTTGCGAATTAAAGTTCTGACTGCTTAATCATACCTAATTACTGATATTGAAGTTTGAAATTAATAATCCAAATTCTAATGCGTGACACGAAGTTATAATAAATAGGTTCACAAAGAACAGTACCTCTAATACCACGCCATCTTAATTTTTTGGTCATGTTCTGTTTTTAATGTAAACTATGTAAGCCTTATTGTATTTACTAATATTATGCTCAACAAATTTGTGAAAACAAATAAAGATACAAAAAACTAAATCCGAAAAAAAAAACTAAATAAAAACAGCGATTATCAAAACGTCAAATTGGCTTAGTCTTTATTGGAGGTATTGAGTGTATATATCAAAATTAAGTATTCATATTGCGAACATGATAGAATTTGCAGGCAAATTGTTTATTATTATAGTTTTCATTGTTTAATTAGGCTTTCTGTACTTTTTCTATAAGCATCTGACAAGACACAACAGACGAATGATTTGTTTGGTGTCTTGTGTCTATTAGGCCGTCGTCTTTCGGATATCAGCCTCCATAGTTATCCCGTGGTTAAATTGGTTGAGGAAGATGACAATTGCAGGACGTAATATTATATAATTTCAACTCGAGACCGTAAACACTTTAGAACGTGACCGGTACGCACTATAAAAATTCAGAAAGCTGATTCCCTGTGGGTTCGAAGCAGATTGTTTCGTCTGTTGCAGTTTTAGGGCAGAGTGTGGTCATATGTTGGCGGATAGCTGTCTCCCCACTGATCAGCCAACTCACCAGGAAAGTAAAAGCATTACGCGTCTCGAGCAACGGCTCACTGCCCGCCACGAAAGTGAGCGCGCACCACGCGTTCTTTTCTCAAGCCAAACTTTTTTGGGACCACACCGCCTCTCCTCGCCGATCTTCTTTTGTTCTTTTTGTTGGACCCTTCTCAGAATTTGTCGTTTACTTTTATGGCTTTACAATTTTAACAATCGTTGAACTTGGTGTGGCGTCCTCGCTATTTCATAAGTGATTATAGCATGTTGTTGTACCGCACTCAGTGAAAGTGTAGTGACGTAACCGTTACATTAGACTCAGCGATTATGACGGAAATCGACCGGCTCGGGAAGCGATGTCTCACTGTATTTGGTGAGTTGTGTGTTTTTCTTTGTTCTTATTTATAATGCTGAGCGTTTGTACAATACTTTAAAACGTATTATAGGTGATATACAGTTGATATTATGAATTTCATGAATTGCGATTACCTACGGTTTCAGCATCGATTTAATCTCTGATTGATTAACATTGGTTAATTGTACAAGTGTATCTGTGAGATCTACTTTCCCTTTCTTTATTTTATATTATGAAACAAATAACGCCTGTCTTCGTGCTTCGCAGAAGAAATAGCGTTTTCAGCTTAGTTCTTTTTATAATTATTTTCGCAAGACAAATAATGTTTTAAACGACCTTGAAAGCGGAGGGACGCAGAAGTCAATATTCTCGTTAACTAACTTTGTTTCAAATTGTCTAATAGAATTTTAATTCGAGATAGAAACAATGCTTTATAATCTATGGTAGTTGTAAAGGTATTTCTTCCTAAACTAACTAAAAAAACTATTTTTTTCCGAATGCACCCGACTACAAATTTTCATGTCTAGTAATTATCAGATTTATTGTCTATAGTAAATTTGAATTCAGAATTCCCGAATGTACCATTTTGGAAAGTGACGACAAGGTCGATGATGTAGCATACCTAAATATAGCCTATTCACTCTCGTCTTGAAAGGGTCCAAGTTCGCCATATAAACGAGGAAGCGAAACGCCTCGTCTGAATCCTTGGTATATTATCCTCTAGTGATAAAAATTGAAAACCTGTGCCTTTTGTGGGTTTAGTTACGATTGTGTCAGAATATACTATTCTAAAGTTTTTTAAACAATTTAGTTTACATTGGTGAAAAAATTTTCGGTAATTGTAAAAACTCGTACGCACATTGTACAAAGATTTCGAAGGGGCTTTCTTTGTACTTATTCATTCATTATTCAGCGCAAATAAGAATCTTTACCTCAATGCATTTTAGGAGGTGAGGTGGGGGACTACCCCTCGCGTCCCGCAACCCGCGCGCTGATAATTAATATGAACAAAATAAGAACAGGGGGAGAAAATTTGACACTGATTAGACGTCGACAAGCTCCCGATGGCGACTGACGGGGCAGCCGGGGGCGCGACTCGTCATTACACGGCTGGGCAATTTTGGGAATGTGAATTTTGTAACTGTAGGGCTTCATTTGTAAGCCAAAATTTAGCAGGTTCCGTATAGTACTTAAAAAGAAATATCTCCATACAAAAATTATGTGCAAAGTTAAATATTTTATTCTTAAATAATTAGTTTTAGAGTCTACTGCGTATTCGTAAGGCAGATTCCCTTGAAAAGAATGAGCGAGAAACACCAGGGGTGGCCTTTTGTAAATAAACATTTGTGAATATTTGTCATTTACAATATTTATTTGAAATATCATTAATCGAGACAATCTCCAAGAACTAAGAACGGATCACTACCATGGATTTTCGGCATCTAACTACGCGGAAGTTCCTGTTATACTATAGTTTTAAGCCTCTTGAAAGCCAAATTTTGAAAATCAGTCGGTATATCATTAAAGAAGCGTATACATTGCCATTTAAATGGATTTGTGAAGACAACTTTCATTTATTTCTCGTACTAATGTTATGCATGTCACAAAAAAATGTTCATAAAAATATTATTCTTCTTTTCATTAAGGTACAGTGACGCTTAATATAGTTAATTTCTCTTTCAAAGACTATCTGTGCGCCCCAGGTTGTAAATTGCCCTTAAACTCAAGTTTCTGCATGGTTCTATTAATATCGACAGCATTACCCCGGAGTCGTTAAAAAATAATCTGATTAGCAATTACAAACATTCGCACGAGACGATTTGCTTTCTCCTTCCTAACGCGTACGACAAAGTAATTGAAAACACTGCCGGCATCTCTGTTCCCTGCTAACAAAGATCGGTACATTCAAAGCTGTACTGGGTGTAACAAACGTAATATTGTTGCTTAACAGTTTGTGAGATTGTAAATAGATAGTTTTGTGAGTCTATTTTCCATAAAAACCACTGAGGGCGCTGGATAAGGAGTTTCCCAAAAGCAGGCCTCAAAATTATTAAAATATTTGTTTTCTTTGATAATCCAATAATTATATATGTTCATGAAATGTTAAATATTGAGAAAACTAAATAAAGACGAAAAAATCTTAGGTAAACGATATGAGTTGGAACTTTCTTTGTAGAGTGACATTTGACACGTTTAGATACTCGTATGTCTCGGAACATTTTGTTGTTCCAATAATTTCATAATTATCGTGAGAATTTTCACTTCGAATCTTGCCTAAAAGTAACCTTTTGATAAACTGACTTCATTGTTGAGATAAAATTTCGATATCCCCGAAGCCACGTCTGGGATGGCGCCAATTAGAAATGACGCCGCTCGTTCCCGCGTATCTCTCAAAATAACAGAAACAGTGAAAGTGGACACGTATCTTGTGGAACAATGGAATGAACGCTATAATTTGTGACAGTCGAATACGTTTTTTGTAACAGTTTCGCATCTTATCTGTATATATATATTTTCTAATGAAACTTTTGTAATATGTTCATTAAAAATGTAGGTTTCAAAGTAAAAAACAAAACAGATAAAGTTATTTGTACGTACTTAATATGAAATTAATCGAATCGATTCATAAATTAAACGAAAAATCGGCGGGCGCGAGATTATTTACGATTATGGCCAATCGATCATGCGATACCGATGCACGCGACGAGCATTGAACTTCGTTTTGTAAGTTGTAATTATAAAACATTATGATAAATAAGCCTAGAAAAATAAAACACGAAAACGATTATGCATTTTAACATCCCTAACTTAAATACAGCAAGTTTTTTTTTTATTTAAGCCGATTATCGGTACGTATAGTCCGTCTGTTTTGAAGATGTAGTGAAATGATGGTCCGCAAAAGTATTGCCTTCTTGCAAGCAGCTAGTGATTGCAGTCTATAAATATTATGTCGACTATTGACTAAACGTTCGTCACGCTTGTGAAATAAATAGCCGAACTTGTTTCTGCCAACTGCTGGGCACAGGTTCATTTGAAATGTTAATTTTTGAAGATTCACACATGAATATACACTAAATTTATCAGTATATGTATAAAAATACAATTATAGGAGACATATTTTAAAGTTTTTCATTTGAATTTAACATACATAATCACATCCGCCTGTGTGTTATTAAAATGTGTATGTCTAACAATGTAATCTCAGTACAGAGTACTAAAAAAACTGACCTCAAAAGTACGTGGAATTACATACAATTACCAAGAAAGTGCACGAACCCGGATTCATCCCATAGTTCGCCTCTATACGGGACTTGACACAGGAGATAATAAAAATCGGTTCTCACTACTCAAAGTATATTGAGAGAGAAAAACGCTTTGAATTGGAGAATAGCAAAATCAACCATTAAAATAATTGCTGCTTGTAATAAAATTTAGGCGCAATTTATAAAAATGAATGTGCGAACAGCAATCCTCAGAGGTGGATGATTTTCTTCAAAATTAAATGGGACCACTATGGAGGTACCCTCTTTCCAACAAAAAAAGAATCATGAAAATCGGTCCACGAGACATGTTTCAAAGTTTTTCATTTGAATTTAATATACATAATCACATCTGCCTGTCGTTATTAAAATGTGTATAACTAAAAATTGATTTCGATATGAATAGACCAGTTGTCCATTGACTTACAATTATATGGACGTCGGGTCCGCGCTAAAAAGTGTCCGAACTTATGGGGCGTTAAAATCGTATACAGAGCGTCATTTAGTCTTCGTTTGTTCGACTGACAGCGAAGCAAGCAAAATTAGACAGTACTGCGATGACATTACAATTTAAATTCAACGTTTTAGCTTTTTCATATTCCTTTACATGTCACTACGTTTAAATAGGTTGACTTGGGACATTTTTTCATGATTTTTGTATTAGACCCGTCGTCCATTTATTTGTAAGTCAATGATTCAGACAGACATTTTTGGCAAAATGTTACCTACTTTCGCAATTTATCCATAAAACTGCCGATAACAACTACATGGCTAGTTGTAATTTTAGGAAAACTGTCAACACGGCAAATGTAATTTTACGCCATCTTAAAAAAAGACATTCTCATACTGCAAAGGGATTGTACGCTAAGACACAGTCCACATAAATACTAGTCGCTAAGACTATCTATTCGCCTATTAGTTTCATTTAGAGTGGGGAATGTTTCGGACGAGTGATTTCACATTTCGCATTATCTTATTAAAGTGATGAGGCAGAAGACATTTTAGTCGCGCGACTCACATGCCGCCGGTCGACACGTTTCGCTTGCTTTCTTTACGTTATCATTAGCGGGGAGATCCGGGACATAATGCGACACGGGTTGCAGGGATTCAAGGTTAATTCACTGTCTCTAGATTCGGTTTGGGGACTGCCTATCATCACATTTTGTAAGGTATTAAAGCCATTCCTTATTGGTAAACCTTATTAATTTAAAATATTTCTATGGCAACTTGATAAAATGATTATAAATTTAGAATACCTTATTGTTATAATATGTTATTTGTTACTATTCCAAATTTCTTTTTTTGGCGATTTGATAAAATGACTTTATTTTTAAAATATTCAGTATAATTCAATTTAGTAATATGATGTTATTGTAAACATTAATCATAATAAAAACTACTATAATTATAAAGTATACAAGTGAGAATAGAACTCTGCCTTCTGCAGTTGCTATGTTATCCGCCTAACTCTGTAACATCTAGAATTAGCAAAATATGTGGCTTGAAATAAATGTATATGAATATGAAAAACATGGACGACATAACATTAATACGAGGAATAAAAGTGTTTTCACAAAATCACAAATAAGTTTCAGGGGCAATGTATAAAATGAATGATAAATTAGTTCATTAGTAATAATTAGTCATTCATATTTCCTGGAGAATGTCACTGATTAACTAAATCCGTAATTAATTTGAGCACTCATAGTACGCTATGTGCCGCTATGAACCTAATGTACCTCCAATTAATTGAACTAAACTCGGTCTAACTAAGATACACACACAAATATGAGCTTGAATCGTTACGAGTCTAAGAAACACACGGTGTCTCTAATGAATTGGGTATTATGTTTTTATGATTTATTCAAATGTTTTTATAATTGTTTAAAAATGGGTTTTGTCTGTACGACGCTACAGTACCAAAATTGTAAGGGACACCTGGTGTCTTTAGGACACTGCAGTACTGAAACTGTTAGGGACACCGTGTGTCTCTGGTATCTAAGACGCTACAGTACCAAAATCGACTCTAGGATGCTGCAGTACCAAGACATTATTTAACTTATCATTATCCACAAATGTGCGAAACATTAAATATAAATATTAGAGAAAATCACATTCATTGCTTCGATCAGACGCCAAGACAACATAGAAAAGTTTTCCCAACAACCCGGCCCAGAATGGAACCCGGGACCTTAGAGATGGCGACACCATGAAAACCGATGTTCAAGCCAATCGAAACTACACGCCACGTTAATTACCGGAGGCAATTTGAACTCCATTTATACCAGTATATACTGTTGAAGTAAGTCGGGGCTGGCTTCTCCGAACTCCATTGTATAATATAATAATCCCTTCATTAATAGGAAAGCTGTTGTTGCGAGAACAATCTACCTATTGATCACAATAGAAAAAAAGGCGAGGAAGCAAGGAAGGTAATTCTTCAAAGGTATTACGAATAACACAATACTTTTATTGAAAATTGAAAACACAAAGCGGAAAGCTTTGAGAACTTAAGGCGAGGTATTTCAAATTCCAAAAATTATTATGAATAAAATAAGCACAAGCGGAGATAATTTTAGACAGATCCGACGTCGACAAATGCCCTATGATAACTGCCGCTAAGCAATATGAATTTAAAAAATACAGGGCTTCATTTTAAAACAGGTTCTTCGTAGTACTTAGACTGACATATTCTCATATAAAAATTAGGTGCAAAGTTTGATATTTAATTCATTTATAGACTTTTATTGTAGCCTGTTTTCAAGATTTTATATGATCTTAAACTCTTAAACTTTTTGGCTAACCACCCACTTAGGCAAGATAAAATAATTTCAACGCCACAAAAGATAATTGCAAACACGTATTTTTATAGTAGTGTAGTATACATAGATAATTTTATTAATCTTTACATAGATAGTTTTTTTCAAATGCGATAGCACCCCTTGGACAGTATTGACGCCCCCAATTGCCTCCGAGCGCCCACTGGAGGTCAGTAGGGATCACTTTGGGAAACTATTCATTAACACATTCATTAGACCACAAGGAAAAACTCATACAGCCAACTGCCCAGTGTTCATAGTTGCGAGAATTAAAAATACCCACCTGTACCGCTTACTTACAAAAAAAGAAAATGGCGATAACATTTAAAATACTTTGGCATTATTTTGTTTTTTTTTCGTCTTTTTTATATTTTACGATAACGAAAATACAGTAATCGATAAAAGCATGAATTTGATTTTTGCCTCACTTGTGACAGTTCGTTTGATATGGAACTATCATTCTATGCGTTATTATTCTAAAACTTTTAATGTATATTTTTTAATTTTTTAATAAACCTCTTCCTCTCTTTAGTTTCTTATTATTTCCTCGTTTGTCGACTCGTATTAATACAAGGCTTCACTGGCGCTTGCCCTTGTAACTCATACTCGTCCAGCAATCCCTTACTTCCCGGCCTCTGCAATAATGTACTATTTCTCCTCCAGTGACTCGCCATAGATTCATATTACCGGTAATGATATTTACGCACAAGTTATTACTGACGTAATGCAATTACACATGCCTATACGGTGTGTCCGGCAGACGATAGTTAACCCTTCCACGCTATGTGACACCTGACACTGTTAATTGCTTGTTAGCCTGAACCAATCGAGTATATAACCCAACGTCCGAAGCCGAGAGCTACTATTAAGGTATAATTTGAATGTGTATTATTTTGAACCTCTCTATCATTAACTCGTAATGAGAAATATACACGTTCAGGGTGCGTTCTCATTGTGCCGTGGCTACAGATAGTCGTGCAGGTTAAAGTGTCGTGGTTTACATACTTAAATGAAGTTGTTCGCAAACAGAACAGCACAATTACCTAAAAACTACAAAATTTATTTATTTCTCAAGTTGGTTAAACAATGATAGATCGGGCTCTCCCATTGAGCAAACGTATTAAGTGTTGGGAGAGCCTTGCAACGACCCTAAGGTTAAAACCGAGAATTTACAACAAATCCGTGGATTAGTTAAAAACATTGACTTACAAATAAATGGACGACGGGTCTAATACAAAAACCACGAAAAAAATGTCCCATGTCAACCTATAAACGTAGTGACATGTAAAGGAATATGAAAAAGCTAAAACGTTGAATTTAAATTGTAATGTCATCGCAGTACTGTCTAATTTTGCTCGCTTCGCTGTCAGTCGAACAAACGAAGACTAAAGCGTGAATGACGCTCTGTATACGATTTTAACGCCCTACAAGTTCGGACACTTTTTAGCGCGGACCCGACGTCCATATAATTGTAAGTCAATGGTTAAAAAAGGTAGAATGATGTTTAAAATAGAAATTAACAAAAAATGTTCAGTGTTTGCATAAACTTGTACGTGTGCGTCTGTGTGATTGTTTAAGAGTGTACATGTGTGCGTGTACGCGCGCGTATGCGTGTTTCAATTATTTGTAGTGTTGCTAATTACGGTATGCGTTCTAAGAGATTTTCCACATCCTCATAATTAACTGTCGTTCATAACTTTTCTGACGTTACGACGACAGACTATCGTGACAAAGGGAAGAGCTAGAACGACAGTCGTCCTGTGGTAAATAAGACGTCGCGATAAAAATGTGACAACATATAATACCAGCTTCAAACGATTCTGTCATGCAAACTACAAGGTGGCTGCCGTGAACCAATAAATTGTCGTCACGATCTAATGGGAACAGCTAGACTAGAAACAGTCGTTGAACGATAAAATAAACGTTCACTATATATAATAAACAGACTAGAGGCGACAGTCATCTAACGATAAACAAAACGTTACGACGTAATGGAAACGCGCCCTCACTCGACTTCCAAGTGAAAAGAACGAACGTGTCTAAATTCTTTAATATATGAAAATAACTAGATGAATTAAATTACTATTTTGAATCACTCTGTCCCGGATTCAAAATGTTTTTTTTATCTTTTTTTATACCAAATGATGGAACAAACAACCGTCTGACGGTAAGCGATATGCGCGTCGATAGCAGTTGCAAAACAAGGCTGTAGAGCTCACATTACTGCTCGGCGGCAGAAATATTTTGGTAAGGTGGCAGTACTTCTCTGGAAGAACTCTACCACAACGATCTACACTCTAACACAACGATCACTATTGCTACTTATTCAATTGTAAATAAAGCCGAAATTATAAATTGATACTAAAAACCTGTAACATTATATTCATGCACACAATGCGCAACATGATAGGTTTTTCGCTACGTGAAAATGTGCCTTACTGTCAAAGATATTACATACCAATGTGTAATATTAAACGTATGCAGCTCACTGCGAATTTCTATTTTTCCTTTCAATGTGATTTCTTTGCGATGCGAATATATTTTGGCCTGTATATCAAATTACGAAGAGAATATCGTGTTTGCAACTTCCGTGTTACACACTAAGGATTTGACGGGTATCGTAAATCAAACTCGGAGCTCGTTAATAAATTCTCTCTCTGTACTGAGAATGAATAAAAAATCTAGAAGCCTATTAAGTCAATTTACCTTCTTCCCTTACCCTGTCACGAGCAATACTGGAACGAGACTGTACAGTTTTCAGATTATAGAAAGGTACAAGCAGCAAATTCAAAGTTCCGAGATATATAAAAATCTTTTTGTGACACTAAGTGACGGGACATACGAGGCGTGCGCCTGGTGGTGAGCGACACGCCTGTCCATAACAGTTACAGTGCCACACAGAGCTTTAAATTGCACAGATTTGAGAGGCACTACCACTGCGCCCGTCTCCCTGAGTCATGTGCCTGCAATTTCACCAGCACCCTTTAAAACTGGAACACAGTAATGCACACGTTACAGGAAGCGGCAGAACTTCCCTGGACTAACTCTTTCACAAGAAGCTCTACTGCTATTAAAGTTTAAAAATTTTGTAAGCTTTTCTAAAAGAAAATTAATAAATCTTTTTTATTTTAAATATTTTATGCATAAGGTTTGGCTGTATTTTAGCCAGCCATTTTTAACGATAAATCTTAATTTTTTTTTAAAGATTTTTTTATGATGCCGTGGGGACGAACGAGTCGTGCACCTGCATGATGGCAGTGACATGTCTGTTCATGACAGGTGCGGTGCCACTCAGAGCTATAAATCACAAAGATCTGAAAGGGTTGTAACCCTAACTAGCCGTGAACAGGTTCACGGCAATGAAATGGGAAACTTCCGGTCCACAAAATTTATTAAAGAAGCAAAGTTTAAAGAAAGGCTGTAACAATATAAAGGTAAATGTAAAAAAACAGGTATAACAGTATAAAACACTCCCTACACTTTATTATTAAGGCACCTAAATGGGCCGTGAAACTGAGTTACAGAAATATGTAGATACATGAAGGGTGTAGACTTATAAATTATTATACATGATTAGCTTATTAACAGCTCCGACTGTTGTGGCGTTCGAGCTGGGAGTGACCGTGGTACGAAAACAAAATGAGAAAGTGAAGGAAGATGGCACAATTCAAATTTAAAATTTAAATACAAGTAAAATAAGGAGAGAAGCGATACAAATAGGTGAGATGACGGTGTAAGGAAGTCACACCGTCTCAGATCTTAGGGGCACTGCCACTGCACCCTGAGATATAGAACTGAATGGCACGTTCCATATTACTAAGAAAAATAAATAATAAATAAATAAATAACGCACACACTCAACATAATCCCGCACTAGGGAAACCCTGTGTCACGGGTGCCGAAGGACACACACATAGACAACCACAAATTACACCCAAACTCACGAGAGAAGTAATTGTAGGCCATACTACTATTTATCCCGGCCCGGGAATCGAACCTGGGACCGTGGCAGTCCGGCATGGTAACCGTTTGGCCACAAAGGCAGTTTGCAAATGGCAAATGCTTATATATTACTGTTTTTAATTTAATAAACATCATGTGTCGCTTTATATGGCAGAAAATTTGATTATGTCATTTGTGTCTTTTAATCTGACAATTATTAAGATAGATTTCTACAAAAAAAAAAAGGTAAGTTGACCTTTTTTCCTGACTCCGAATATGTACACAACTCTGATAAAAATGTTAGTAGTGCTTTTTTTGTATTGAAGGCAGAATAGATCTCTTTTATGTTTGTTTCCACCGCGCAGTCGATAGTTATAGATGATTGGAAACGTGGCGGTGTAGACCGATGTAATATCGTGATGTTGAATAATGCGTGTTCGACGTGTGTTTGTCGACATCGGTGGCCCAACGGATCTGATTCCCTCCTCTAGTTTGAGGCAATTGGTGTGGTTGACTGGCATATTTATTATATTATTATTATAATTACTTTACGTCTTCAACAGCTTTATATCTCATTAGTTCTTTTTAATGGAAAATTAAACTATGTATTCGTATCTTTTTTGCCCAGTATCGCGGGTGCCATGGACACACACATAGACAACCACAAATGACACCCAAACTCACGAGAGAACTAAACGTAGGCCTTACAAATATTTCTCCCGGCCCTTTGCCTGACAGACCACATGGTAACCGTCCGGCCAGGGAGACAGTCAATCTGAATTGCGTTTATTTGTTCTTTTTTTAGACAAACCGTCGTTACGGGATCTTTATTGAATTTTGATTAAATTAAATTCATATTAAATGACCTGGAATATTTTTTAAAGCGTACATTCATTGACTTACAATTATATGGACGTCGGGTCCGCGCTAAAAAGTGTCCGAACTTATAGGGCGTTAAAATCGTATACAGAGCGTTATTCACGCTATAGTCTTCGTTTGTTCGACTGACAGCGAAGCAAGCAAAATTAGACAGTACTGCTATGACATTACAATTTAAATTCAACGTTTTAGCTCTTTCATATTCCTTTACAAGTCACTACGTTTAAATAGGTTGACTTGGGACATTTTTTTCGTGGTTTTTGTATTAGACCCGTCGTCCATTTATTTGTAAGTCAATGCGTACATTGGAATATTCTTTGGAATTTTTAATAATATTTGCATTAATATTAGACAACTGGTTGACCATTTGAGCACTAAGAAAACCGACCTCAAAAGTACGTGGAATTACATATAATTACCAAGTTTTATTGAAATCGGTTACCGGAAAGCGCGCAAACCCGGATTCATCCCCTAGTACGCCACTGTACGGGACTTGACACAGGAGATAATAAAAATCGGTTCTCACTACTCAAAGTATATTGAGAGAGATAAACGCCTTGAATTGGAGAATAGCAAAGTCAACCATTAAAATAATTGCTCCTTGTAATAAAATTTAGGCGTCACGTATAAAAATGAAACTTCATGCGTGAACTTTCTTCATAATTAAAAGGGACCACTACAGAGGTACCTTTTTCCAACAAAAAAAGAATCATGAAAATCAGTTCACAAATACCGGAGTTATCGCGTAACATGCATATAAAATAACAAAAAAAAGCATACAGTCGAATTGAAAACCTCCTCCTGTTTTTGGCACATGGGACTTGTCAACTTATGTCTCAGGGTAACAGGCGCACTGGCAGTACCCTTCAAATCTTTGCGATTTAAAGCAAATCATTGCAATTATCAATGTACAAGTATATAATTCTAAGGGTCGTATTCCAGAACTCTACTCAATGCTCAAGTCAGGATTTGAGTATGGTTTATAGCACTCGAAATTATACTCAAGTCCCTGCCATTAGGGTCGGATTTCCAGTGCTCGTGTTTCAATTGCAATCCTGACTTGAGCATTGAGTAGAATTCTAGAATACGACCCTAAGTTGCAAATTTGTGTTTTCCAAGAGGTGGAGTCCTGGTGACCTGAAATACGTAAAGTTTAGGCACCAGTCTCCCACAGTATAATCCCTTTTATTTTTGTATAGTTTTTGTTATTATACTCAATGTACCTATATTGTGGTGAGAAAATAAAGACCTTAATAAGACCTTATTATTATTATTTACAGAATTCTTTAAATTTAGAATAGAATAGAATACATTTATTACAAAACACCACAACACAATAATAAACAGTAAAAAATTAAAAGTAAAAAAAAAATTAAAATAAAACAGAACTAAATTAAACTTAAAACAAACTAAATTAAAACAAACAGAAAATGAATAACAAAAAAGAAAACTAAATAAAATTAATTAAAAATAAAATCTTGGCAATAAATAATTATTCGACCATAATTATTTTATATATATAATTTCTGTAACAATTACTCTTATTTAGTCATGTATCAAATTCAATTCACCAGCAGATTCTGATTATTGTACATTAAACAAAGCTGTTCAAAAAACGAACAACAAAAAGCTTTAGCGACACTTTTTTTATTTTATTTTGTAATTCATAAATGATTTTTACGAGAATTTAGTGTAAATAACTATGTTCATCGATAAAACAACTATGAATTGCTAAGCAATTGCGTTATATGAATTAACAATTCGTAATATGAATTGTAAATTAAGTTACCTTTTTACGATTTGAAATATGAATCGTATTAGAATCATAATATGAATCTGCTAATGGGGCTAAAAACCTGTGTATGCACCCTCACCCACTGATCCCGTTATGACTCACCTCTCAGGGTCGTATTCCAGAACTCTACTCAATGCTCAAGTCAGGACTTGAGCAGACTTAACTATGACTTCAAGCACTGGAAATACGAACCTAATGGCAAGGACTTGAGTATGATTTTCTCAAGTCCTGACTTGAGTATTGAGTAGAGTTCTGGAATACGACTCTCACCCGGTGCCCCTGAGCAACATTGCAACTGCTTTGGACAGATATCTTAAAAAAAAAGGAAAAGTTTCATTTCCTAAGAACCAGAATTCTTCTTAATTCACTCTTAGTAGGGACATAAGTAGTCTTTTGAAAGTTTAATCCGTAAAGTGGTTCGTGTTGAGGGATTTTTAGGCTTACAATTTAGCGTACCTATGAACATCGTCCTTGCAAAAATGGACACGGATAAAAATTGAATGTTCAGTTCCATCACAGGCTAATTCAATCGCGAGTGACGCTTTTGCCAATGAAGTACGTGGAACGTGAAAGCACTCAGCCCACTTTCTGTGAGATACATTATGCAATGCTGTTAAAATCGCTTTTCATTTGAACGTGCTCAGCGTTTTTCTTTTGTTCTTTACTCACAATAGACACAGCTGTTTTGAGTTTTGAGAGGAGACTGGTATCATGACTGTGGTTTCACAGTACATTTACTCAAATATTTTATATGCCCGTAAAAATATACATAATTTCAATAAGAAAGAAGATATCCATAATATTAACCTTAGAGCTAAGTCCAAACTCATGGTACCACGATTTCGTTTCACCAAGGTAAACAACTCTTTTATGGGGAACTGTATATATACGTTTTTACAATAAGATTCCGGAGCGTATATTAAGTTTATCATTTCCTAAGTTTAAAAACTACATTAAAAATATTTTGATTGAAAAATCATATTACAAAATTGAAGACTACGTGTTAGATAAAGATGTATGGAAAGACGACACGGCTCCAGAATCCACACAAATTTGATTCAAAGTATATTCCATAGCATTTAAGTTTATTTGAAAAGTGCAGTCCCTAGAGTTTCTTGCTCGTTCTTCTCAGGGAGGTCAGCGTAGTGAACGAGCAGTAGCTTAAATGTGACGTTTTCAAGTGTACATTTATTTTACCTATGGAATAAATAATCTTTGACTTTGACTTTGAGTTCTTGACCAACATTTCTATTTTGTAACCTTTCACATGCCTTTCACATAAATATTTCTTAGGTACTCGCGACTGTTACACATAGGAAATGAAACTATTTTTAAGGAAAGAGTAGGTTCTCAATTCGACGGTATGTATTCTTTTTATGTATGTTACTGATTCTGTTTTTATTGGAAAGAGGGTACCTCAGTGGTCACATTTAAATTTGAAGAAAGTATACCACCTCTATGGATGGCAGACTAGGGTATGAATCCGTTTTCCGGTAACCGATTTCAATAAAACTTGTGAAACAGATATAGGTATATAGAACTCCACGAACTTTTGATCGGTTTTTTTTTATAAAAACGTTATAATTTTGGATCCTTAGAATAATAACGCATGGAATGATAGTTTCATATCAAACGAACTGTCACAAGTGAGGCAAAAATCAAATTCATGTAGTAGTAGGTTAATTTTCGGTTTTAATGAATATTTATATAAAAATACAAGTTGAAACGCTTTACTTCCTTGTGGAATGTGATGTTAGTATCTATTTTATGTTTGTCTGACGTATTTTTACACTCATTTACCGCACATTTCGTCATTTTTAGCTAAAATTCTTGATCTGTTCGCGGTGCAAGTTGACCTTGAAGTTGGCACTGAAGGCCCGCCCGCTCGTGTAAGCCCTTTTGGCGCGCTTCAATTTGCCTCACTTAGCGTGTGCGGTGTTATTATTCTAAGTTTGGATCTAAATCGCGTATGTTTGTTTTTTCAAACACTTCAAGCCATATAGTCACGTAGTGCGGACTTACAAATTGGGGCCAAAGATTTTGACTATTTCAAGAATAATTAATTACATTTGCAACACACATACACGTACAGACACACTCACAAACACGCTTCATTTTACAACTTTTGCATTTTGCTTCTTTCTTTTCTAATTGAATATTGCAATTTGGGGTAATCAATACTATGGGTGAATAGGCGTTTCTTTAGAAACGCGTGTCAAGCGAGCGTGTGTCTAATTATTTTTTCACTTCTCATGTTCTTAAAGTTTGTATTTATGCTGGGTGTAAGCTGCATGAAATAGGATTTTATGTTCTAGTGCATAAAATAAAATCGTCGTTTAACACCGAGGCAATGACGCCTGCTGGACACCTGCTGGACACTGGAACTTTATAAAATAAAGTACAAAGAAATCCCGTAACATTGGAGATATTTCAAGTTTATAATAAAATGCAAAGTAATACACTGAATATGCCAGGAAAAACTTACACATTAAATATGTCTAATTGTTGTTATTTCATCAACATTCAATTTGAATTAAATAATCGTTTATTTGTAATATTGCTGTTTAATTTCCTCGCAATCGAAGTGAAAAGCAGAGTGTATAACTCGTTCATAAAACCCATTTTGCCCTCGACTTAAGTATCCACACTCGCCTGCACCTCGATTGGATATACTCGTTTCGGGTACAAAGTGACGCGTTTTATGCACTTGTTGTACAATGTACTATTTCAAAAATATAATTTTAGAAATAAAACTATAATTAAATGTTTTTTCAAAAAAATTACTAGGTATCAACTCAGAACGCGTGACGCCATTTATATGTCAATGTGCACTGCAACTTGCGAGAAATTTACGTGTTATTTGACTACTATCTTCAACAATAGTAATTTGTTATTGTATACAGACAACGATATCTTCCCATGTTTCCTTTTTTTTCGTAGCAAAACTTCCAATCGATACTAATCCAAGTGATACTTGATCAATGCAATGCGTATTGCGTATTTATTAACCGAGTGTTGGCGCGACTATATACGGTATGCGGTGCACGTATTTTCCGGCCCGTATTGAGGTTGGTTCAAGTTACGAAATTGCTATACGAATAATTGCGTCGACGGAAAAACCGAAAAATATTTTCATAACTTACCACGTAGCATGAACAAATAAACATTAGACAGCAGAATTAGTGGGATTAATCGGACAGAACCTGCAGACCCAGTGGGAATCGTAAATCTGTCTCGTTCTGTTAATAGAAGTACAAGTAGTTCTGTTAACAGAACTGGTGATAGCAATCGACCTGTGCAGACAGTCTCCTACATTTCGTCTGCCTCAGACAGAGGAAACCTTAGGTCCGTACGTAGTGGCTACAAGCGAAATTTCGTATTTCTTCGCCGTGGTTAAGCTTCCAGAGAGTTGGCAGCTACTTCCACCGCTTCCAGTTTATGCTTACCCACCCAATGTTGCCTTTAACTAGATGATTTGAATGTATAAAATTATTTTTTTCTTTTCTCTCTTAATTCCAATAAACATTACAAGGTTTGGTATGCCAAGTCAGAGAACAAAGTTTACCTCTTGCTCTTTGTTGCACTCAAAACGTCACTTTGAACCTCCAGTTTCGTTTGTACGAAAATAGGTCGCTTAGGTTTTATTTCACATAAAGACCTAGCATTTGCCATATTGTTTTATACTGACCTCGTGTACTACTGCGTTAAAATCTATAGACATCAAAATTTTTTATTATGGGTGATATTTATGATAAACTCGTTAGGATATTAGGATTTGTTGAGTATTGACTACTTTTGTTGATGTATTTATTGGTGAGTTCTGTTCTAGTGATTTCCCCGTTAACTTAGGTAGCGTTGGCTCATTAGGATGAATCGATTTCATTTTGCCTCGTTTGCTTGGCCATCTCTTATTTCAAGTTTGACCTACATCGCGTTTTTAATTACGGGTTACACTGTTTCCAGAAATTTCTGTTAATGTTTATATTGCTGAGTATATCATGTGTTTTATTTTCCGTTTGTTCCAGCTTTTATCATCATAACATCACCCCCTTCTATATGCCAGTACCCAGCGCTCCATCCGGGTAGGTATGCATCAATTCTTTTCATTACGTCATTCACAACACGTCGTGGCTTAATTTACTTCATAACTGACACGGTAACTTTGTTTCAGTCGCTTTCCTGCAGACACCGGGTGACTGGGCAAACCCTCGAAGTCAACCCAGAAACCCAAGTTGGCATCAATTTTCATCACCCAGGAAAAGATCACCCGATTCTCTGCAAGTTGGCTATTACAACAATGCGCAACAACATCAAATGTTAGGATTCAATGGAGATCCCATTATACGCACTGGGTTTCAACAACACCAAGGAACACCGGAACATAACCGAGCACGATTCAATCTTATTACTTCTCAAACTAGAGACAGTCCCAATGATGGCAGATTGTTGTCGGATTCAGCTTTTTCTAAAATCTCGGAGACACTCGGTGCTATCAACACCGTGGGGCACTATTTAGTGGGCATGGTAAACGAAGACGAACAAAACGTATCTGACCCTAATCTACAACAGCTACCGCAGGCCATCTACACAATCAGCAAGAACGTGCTCGGGAGAAATGTTACGGATAAGATAGCGCCAATTGTAAAACAAGCGTTGCCAAAAGTACTGCCTGACGCTCCCATCACCAAAATAGCAACTGCAGGTGAAAAACCAAACTCGAAAGCCTGTACTACACCCGAAGGCGAAGAGGGGATTTGCGAAGATTTAAGCAACTGTCCACAACTCCTGTTAAACTTAATTAATTTAAGAGAATCACTGTGTTTTAAAGACTTGTTTGTTCCGGGAGTGTGTTGTCCAAAGGACGCAATAGTTCCATCGACATTAGCGGTAGAGAAGCCAATAGTGATAACAACCGCTAAGCCGACGTATCTGGTGCCAGTAACAACGCAAAGACCTGTGCCGAAACCTCCGACGACGAAAAAGCCTTCGGCGATCCAGATACTTACGACAAAGAGGCCTAAGCCTGTGCCTAGTACAAGGCCTCCGACCACCATCGTCTCCGTGACGACGCCGCGCCCTCCACCAACCTCCACTTTCGCGACCGTGCCGCCGCTGACCATCGGCAACTTCTCCAACATTGTGGATATAAACGGTAAGTGTCTGTTATATTTTAGTAACCTCAGTGTTAAAGTTGTTAAAGAAGAGCACAGTAAACCTTTATTCTACAGGGTGTGGGTTGTCGGACTATTGTCCAATTCAACATAGAAGACTGTTTGAATTATAATTTAAATTTACTATTCCATTTAATACTCTGGTATTATAATTATTAGCTTGCGCTACAACAGTGTTAACCTTCTTTGGTAATTGATATCTAATGTGATTTAATACATACATTTTTGGGCTCTCGTAATTTTCATTCAAAATGTTTGATAATCAAGTTGTCATGTTGAACAGAGGAGTGACTATTTGTTGTATATCGTTAAATGAAAAAGTAAAAAAAGAGGACCAAAGACAACTCTGAACTTTTCGTCATTCTGAAAAAAAAAATTATATTTCCCCGAATCACGAGCTTCAAATCTTTTTTTTTTTTGTATACAGCAGCAACAACATAAAATACTTTTACTTAGTTTACTTGTGTAATACCTTCTGAAATAATAATAATCCTTCTATATTGCGCCAACAGCAACTTACTACTTTTTCATTTGTTGGACAGACTGCGGGCAACGCGAAGACGAAGGCGGCCGAATAGTGGGTGGGACGGAGGCCAAACCAGGCGCATGGCCCTGGATGGCCGCTATCTACCTGCACGGCAGCAAGAGGCGCGAGTTCTGGTGCGGCGGCACCCTCGTTGACAAGCGACACGTTCTTACTGCCGCACATTGCACTAGAGACTCCAAGCAACGACCGTGAGTGACCATACTATCTAGCTTGGGTGAAAATAAAATAAAGTCATTTTAAAGGATGCATGATGATTACACACACACCCATACAAAGGTACCAAACACGAACTACGATGATCCCTGTCACGCTGTCCTTTGAGCCATGTCTTCGTTTAATTATGTTTCTGTCAATATGGCCGCCACAAAACGGATAGGCAATTTGAGGCGGCGTGCTTGGATTGACTCGGAATTCCTTAAAACGGGCCGATACGGGTATTTTAGTTCGAGATTCGTATAATGTCGCGTTTTAATCTTCGATTAAGGCACAATAGCACTATCCTGTTCCACTTTAAAGTAGATTTCACAAAATAATTGAAAGTCAAAATAAAAACGACACTTTTCCCTCCAAATGGAAAGAGCGAATCCCTGTCAAAGAGAATTTAAGCACTACGTTTAATCCCTGTGACACTCGATTTGACGTTTGTCATAAGGATGAGGTAAAGTCGATATATTTTAGTGTATTTAAGTTTTAGAGCACAGGTTCCCTCTTATAGTCTTATTTTATAGATGTGAAATGTTTTGTATTATATTAAAGGCACAAAACACACAACTACAGTTCAAATGCGATTTGAACTGATATTTTCATAAATTAAAAAAACATTTATCATATTATTAATTTATAGGTTTAAAAAAAGTAATAGTACTTACTGATATATCGTTTAATTGTCTGTGGTTAAAATTCATACTTTAAGAATGAATACACGCACTATACATTTTTTCATTAAATTATCGAAAACTTTTTATCAACATACCTCATCTCTAGCAAAATTGTAGCCTAATGAAATAATCTTGACACGCTGTCGTAAAAAAATATAGAAATTTGGAACAAAAAAATATTTTTTCCGCTCATTCACAAATAAGTATTGATTTAGTGTTATTTTTACTTTAATTCAATGTATTTACTTAAACAATCGCTATTTATTTGAAAGCGAGGAGTATAAAAATAATTTATGGAATAGGTAAACTAGTGCATGTCGTTACAAGAGTTATTACTGAGTATGTTATATTAGAGATTATCCTAGATTATTTTTAGTGTAGCTTATACCCTATAGTTACATTAATATACGGTGCAATTCTCAATATTTTTTTGGATATACATTTTTTATACATTATATACATTTTTCACAACCATTTATTCAAATATCACGCAAATTAGATTTCACGATATCCAACATTTTAATGAGTTTGTAACCGATTGACGAAAAACTGATAACACTGCCGGCTACACGTCAAAAAGTGTTGTCCTTCATTTATAGTATTTCATGTTCAAAAATTGTTTGAAGCTTCGCTATGCGTATTGGTAAAGTTATTAAAAGCTCAGCCTACTATGAGCTTATAACCAGCCAGCCAAGTTCCATACAATCATGACCTACACAAAGTGGAACGGGAATGGTATGCCAGGATGATGAATTTTACTTTTTAAACGTTAATTATTGTCTCTGGCTAGCTAGCTGACTTCTAACAAGAGCGAGATGAAACTACATACTAAATCATACGAAAGAAATAGACAGATGTACTATCCTGGGTGCGTTTAAGCACAAGCACAGATTGTGTTCAAAATGAGAATAATTATATTTGTTATTAATTATGCTTATTACGTTGTTTTGTAATATCGGCAACTTTTCAATCATACTTTACAATTTGTCGTACGACAAAATTACATGTCATGTTTAGTCATTATCATTGAAATTAAAAAGGCGAGTTTGTAATTTGAGAATATAATTGGAACGTACATTTTCATTGATTGCATTATTGTCAAAATTGGCACTATTTAAAAGTTATTTTACGATTTTCGGTCAATAAAATTATTAAAATGATTAAAATTCCATTTAAAAATTGCTATAACATTCATGTCAATAATTTATCAACAATACTTTAAAGATTAGAAACTCAAAAAACGCTCTATAGTAAAGTTAATAGTATTTATTTATTGACAATTGGCTATAAAGCCTAAAAAGATAACAAATAATTATGAAACTGAAATTATAACAAACCTTAAACAAAATTTCTTAAAAATGTAATAAAATCTAAAAAAAAGGTAATCACGGAGTAACTTTTTGGAATTGCTTATTTTTATAGATTTGCGTGACGTCTTGATACGATTTTGCTTTGAAAGAAAAGGTGAAAGGATGTCGAATGGGGAACATAAACTGCATAGACAGTGAATTGTTTTACTGAGGTCATAGTACGAATTTGACAGGCAATCCGACTTACAGGCTTAAATAGGATTACTATAGGAGCTCATAGTAGGCCCCCTGTACGAACCTGGAAATGACAGCGAGTGAGAGGGATAGGCAAATTCTGAGCCGTCCGGTTAATGGAAATCTGCCTCGTTTTTACAGCTGAATATGGGGAATATGAAAATATTGTTATTACATGTGTGAGTAGGCAATTTTCTGGTTGCTATAGGCAGGCGTGTTTTGTCAGGTTTCCGGCACGGCAATTCAGCGTGCGTCTTGGTGACGTGGACTTGTTGCGCGATGATGAGCCTTCTCGACCCGTCACACTGCGGGTGACCGCTGTGCGCGCACACGAACAATTCTCCAGGATCGGCTTCTATAACGACATCGCCGTGCTCGTGCTTGCTGGTAAGAATTTACCGTTTTTTATACTATTGTGTGTAGGAAAATGATGTTACATAATCCGTTTCCTTTTGAGTTTTAATTCTCTCCAATACGATATTCTCACAAACTATAGTCTTATAAACTTTATTGTGCATCAATTAGACAAAGGGAACTTTAATTTTAAAGTGCGTTTTTTTTTTCGGATTTTCGGATTTTGTTGTCGGATTTCCACGCACTTTTATAACGATCTAGAATATTTTACGGCCTTGACAATAAACTATGTATCCAAATAATCATTAATGTCTCTCTCGTTCTCGTTTTAAGTCTTACTTATTTAGATAGATGCCTTTCACGGATGAGAAGGATTTTGTTACAAGAAGCGAACGACAAAATGTGTGTTATAATCATTGACTTACAATTATATGGACGTCGGGTCCGCGCTAAAAAGTGTCCGCACTTGTAAGGCGCTAAAATCGTATACAGAGCGCGACACTCCGCTTTAGACTTCATTTGTTCTACGGACAGCGCGATACTGCGATGACATAACAATTTAAATTTCGAATAGGTTGACTTGGGACATTTTTTTCGTGGTTTTTGTATTAGACCCGTCGTCCATTTATTTGTAAGTCAATGGTTATAATAGTCAATCTCATTACCGTGCCGTCTTTCTCATTTGGGTTTATGCGAAAATTATTCGCGTTACGGCATTGACATAATACGTTACGGCCATTGACTTATGGTTACGGCAATCTCTTTCGTGTGACCTAAAATGTAGTTTTTTCAAATATTTCTGTGATTTAATAATTATTGACATTTTTGTACTTGTCCGTACGTTTAAGACTTTAAAACTAAAAGAAAAACGGGTTTTACAAAAATCACTCAAAAAGTGCCTTTGAAATTCGTCACACTGACCAATTTACAACCTATATAGTTAGGTACGTTGGCGAGGTAGACCTCATAGAACCGGTCCGTAAGTACATTTGCGAAAATAATAATTTTTATTTCGTTAAGGAGAATAGTCATTTTTTTTATTAAAAA
The DNA here is from genome assembly GCF_003589595.1 of Hyposmocoma kahamanoa. Classification (NCBI taxonomy): domain Eukaryota; kingdom Metazoa; phylum Arthropoda; class Insecta; order Lepidoptera; family Cosmopterigidae; genus Hyposmocoma; species Hyposmocoma kahamanoa. The sequence continues at coordinate 9,903,567 of NW_020656077.1, forward strand.
TAGTGACAGACATTAATAACACGTGGAAAATAGGCGCTTTGTCGTCGAGTTGCGGAAACCAGCCCGTTGCACCAAGTACCAAGTAATAACACGTGGAATAAAAATAAACTAGCTATTCTTGCCAGTCGTCTTCTCAAAGTCACAAATTCACATAATAACATTCCGGTTGATATTCAAAATTTGCCATTAACGAGTCTTAAAACTGTAGTGAAACAAAAACTTTGTACTAAAAGTTATTTATATTTATACGTATACAGCTACTGCGTACTTGGGTGATAAAAATTCGTGACAGTGACCCGTTTAGCTCTTGCAGGTGGTCTCAATCTAAGATATTTTGAAATAAATATTGTGAATGTTAAATATATTCAAATGTATATTTACAAAGATAGAGTTTCTTGCTCATTCTTCTCAGGGGATTCCGCCGTACGAATGAGCAGTAAGTAGAGTTTAATCAGTATGACGATTTCAAGTCTAATTTGCTTGCATATGAAATAACGATGATTAGAATTTGATCCGGTTTATAAAATTTTGTCTCCCTGTGCTGGGCTGCTCCTTACGGGTACTCTCAAAATTCCCCGATTTCTTAATTATCTTTTATCTCATTCTAAAGAGAAAGTAAACATTGTGATGAATATTTTTTTATATGTTTGTGTACTCCGCTAGTGCTTCCGCCACTTGATTCCACTTGTTGAATATTTTACATTTCACTGTCGACAAACAAACGACCAGAACTTGAGTTAATCTCTTCGAAACCCATTAAAAATCGTTACCAACTCGTATCTCATTCATTCTCAGTGTTCACTACTTAATTTCCGTGGCAGTTTTTATTATTTACGTATTCGATGTTTTTTTATCGTGCAATGTTATTTAATATCCGTGTATTGTATTCTTCTTCTAGTCCTTATCCTAACGACACAAATGGCACTATTCGAGTATTGAAGAAGTATGAAGTATGAAATATTTATTTCACAATACAGTACAACGCACACGTCTGTCTCTCATTCGTTAGGGTCCATTGAAAACCAGCGTCACAGCCCATTCTCGGCTGTGGCTTTAGGTGAATGACGTCCTTTTGCATACGCCACGGCCGCACACATGTCAGTATAGTATTAATTTATACAGTAAAATTTGTTGTTTGGTTAAAATTTTAGCTACGCTGTTTTTTTTTTATTCTTATCACTTTTTGAGCTTGTTTCTTGTTATGTGGCGTTGCAATAAATGGTTTCTATTCTATTCTATTTTAAACTTATTTAATAATTACACGATAATATGCTTGAATATTTAAATAATTGAAACTGCCACGGAAATTGGCATTATTTAGGTGTGCATGCTTCATCGTCGACCTCATCGTCACTTTCCATCAGGTGAGATGGAGGTCAAATGCGCACTTATGTTTTATAAAAAAAAAACGTAGTGAACATTAGTTCGACATTGACCAATCAGTCTTTGTGTTCACCAGCTACCTTCACTTATATAGCATTTAACTGAAGGATCTCCTTCTGCCACGACTACGCTTTCTTTATCTTTGGATTTCCCTTGCATTATTAGTTGAAGAATCCTATATGTATTGGTTACTATCATTTACTATACTCTATGAAATATCTTAGATTTAATAAAAATCTAGGCGCCATGTTGCAGACATCTTGTTACACCGTATGTACGTACGGAAACAGCGGGTTTCGTACTTTAATTTGAAATTAGTCGGTAAGTTATTACGCTTTAATAAGAGTTATAAAATGTTACATAATATGTGCTCCCGACTTCGTCTGCGTAGAATACCCGCTCACGCGATACATGCAGCCGTAGACGCATACCACACCTAAAGGTGCCGGTGATGATTTTATACCGATTTATCGGATATCGAAGTTATAACAGGTAAAAGAACTAACATTAATTGCTAATGCTATAAAATAAACAACTTCAAAAATACATCACGGCAATCGTGTGTGTTATTGTTTGGGCTGGGGATTTCGGTGTTTATTTATAGAAAACATACCGTAAGTAGCGTTTTTTAAGTTTACCCTGAATATAAATGTTTATAAACTATACTTTAAGGAGTAATTTCATGGTAAATGTTAGAACCACTCAAACGGAATAATATCATATTTATCCAAGTACACCAAAAATTTCATTAGTGTTTTTTAAGTGCAGTGTATTACTGCATTTTATTTGAGATGTTTTTGTTGGTAGTACGGAGGGTATTTATTTAGCAATGCAGAATAATAATTTTTATTTATAAAAACTTGTATTTAAACTGAATGCTTTTCTAATTTGCGAAACCAAATAGCCGCCATTTTGCGGTAGGAGGAGCGCATCGCGTGAGCGGGTAAACAGTACTTCGAATAGCCTACTATACTAATTTTCAGTTTTATTGAGTTTCCATAGACATGGAAACGAACGAGAACGAAACGAGGCGGCGAACCCCTATTTTTTATTTATTTATTCATTTGGAACACCAACAGATTACACAGACACAATAAGATTAAAAGACAACATTCGGTAAGGCACAGTTCTTATGTGTAAGCCAATTACAGGTATCCACATCAATCAATACATACCCAGATACAAAAATAATAACAGAATAAAACAACTTTAAATATTAATAATCCAATTATTCATTAATGTACTCAAATTTAAGGTAACTAATTGATTATAAACAGTTGATTGAAGTAAATACGACAGTGCAATTGTATTAATTAAATATTTTGTGAAAGATAAAAGAAATAACAATGAAAATAAATTATTAAGCTGTTCCTACAGCTTAATAATTACGCAATTTACATTGAAATTTATAGAAAGAACATTAAAAATGTCAAGACCAGTTGAATTGCAATTATTAATTGTGTTATAAGTACGACACATTCTACACAAAGGCGAATTCAGAAGTATATTTGTACGACAAGGTGAGACAAAAAAGTTTTGTGATTCTGTGCCTGGGATAAGTAAATGGAACACAGATTTTTATGCGTTCTTGGATTTGGTCACAATTAATGATACCATTCACAACCTTGTTCAGAAAAAGGAGATACTTCGCCGGTTAGATTTGTTTTTGTGACAAAAGGTCACAAAATTTTGTAATGCAGTTTCGTGATGTATAATGTAACGTAAATGTCGTAATATCGCGGCCGAAAGTGCTGAAGGCGCTGATTTCGTTTTTTATAGTACACAGTGGCGGGACGAACAAGTCGTGCGCCTGGTGGTAAGCGACACGCAGTGACACTCAGAGATTAAAATCGCAAAGATCTGCAGGGCCTGCGCCCGTCACCCTGAGACATAAGTGCACTGCCACTGCGCCCGTCACCCTGAGACATAAGTTGACAAGTTCCAAACCGGAACACAGTAATGCTAAGATTTCAGTTCAGAAACAAGTAAGGTGGTACTACCCACGACGAACTCTTTCACAAGGAGCTCTTCTGCTACTGATTTCTATAATTGTATTAATGATTAATTGATTTTCGTGAAAATTACATCCGTTATTGTTGTAGGTAATTTTGCACATTACATTTTGTAATCTAGTCCGATTGTTGCAGAGAACGTGCAGAAGTCTAAGTATGTGATCCCGATTTGCTTACCCAAAGGCAGTTTGGCTAATAAACTGTTCGACGGTGAAATCGCTACCGTCGTCGGTTGGGGCACTACCAGGTTAGTATTTCTTTAATGTCTCCTGTGTCTCAGTGCCTAAGTAATAATGTATTTGTAGAAATTAAATCAATGTATATTTTAATATATTCCGTTATTATTATATATATCTATAATCAGCTAACGTTTGATTTGTATAAATGAACGGTTTCATGTTAAGCCCCAAAACTAAGACAAATGACCATTAAAAAACGCAAGCAAATTCGCTTTTGATTCACGCCGGCCGCTGCCGCGGCACGTCCGCTGCGTTCGCTCGGCTCGTGCTGCTTTTTCATGTACTAACTTAACCTACTGAATGGAGGACGCAACCAAGGTTTTTGACTATCAAATAATAATTTAATATGCTTAAACATAATGATAGTGTCACCTTGACTGCAGTTCATTTATAATTTATCCGTAGATCAACTAATATAAACGAAACAGTTAATATATACATCAGACACAAAAAAAATCGTTTATTTAAAACAGTGCACATTTACAATCGTCGAATTTGACTCGGTGCAACTTTCGGGAAGCTTCGGGGCGTCTTCTCGTCCGCAATACCGCAGCCCTAGAAGACAAAAGTCTTCGAGCAGTGCGTATTGCCAGCGATGACCTACGGCTCTGTGACGTGGTCACTTACTAAAGGCCTCATGAAAAAGCTCAAATTCAGTCAACGAGCCATGGAGTATTTCTCTACGTGATCGAATCAGAAATGAGGAGATCCGCAGAAGAACGTAAGTCACCGATATAGCACAAAGGATTAGCAAGTTCGTAGCACTAACGGCCTGCCCCAACGATAGAAAGGTTCTCGAATGTAGACCACGAACCGGAAGGCGTTCAGTGGGGCAGCCCCCTACTCGTCTGGCAATCTTTGCGGGAAGCCTGTGTTCAGCAGTGGACGTCTTCCGGCTAATATGATGATGATGGTGATGACATTTACAATAGATCAATTATATCTTTGAGGATCAAGTAATATTATCTCTTCACTTATTACCAGGGATGGGAATAGGTAGAGGTGGGTGATAAATAACGTCACGATGAAAAAATCACGATGATCCGCCGTCAAACAGTATCACCGTCTCTCGTTCCGAAGGAACGACGTTCCAAAGTCACATAGGTATTCCTCCGTTCCAATAGCTATCCCCGTCACTCACATCACGACATAGGTATTTGATACAATGCGCGATCTCCGTTCCGGGGTGACTGAGCGCGCCACTCGTTGTAGTTCTCTTCAAATCGGGCCATTTCGGCCATGGGAGTGAATGAAATAGGATCACTTTCTTTGCTCACTCACAACGTCGTACGTGCTTATTACTACTAGAAAGGGCGGATGAAAAAAATCTGCAGTAGTTATTATAAACCTATTTATGAACACAGTAAAATATTTTTGTATATTTGTTTTATTATAGGAAGAGCTGATATTTTATATTTATGTATTTGGCGAAATCTCTACTTTGTGTATTCTACTAGAAAAACAATTACATTACATTTTATTGCTATTTTTAACAATCCAAAGATTCGCATTAAATAAGAAAAAACAAAATTACATTAAATACAAAATCAACTTTTTGAATGGAATTGAAACTTATAAAAAAGGGAGCAAAAACTTAAATCATTCTATAAAAAACGGCTATAAGTATTAGAAAGAAGCCGCTGGCTAAAACCGTATGTCGTGATGTAAGTTATAGGCGTGACATGGTCACGGAAGTAACAGTCGTGACAAAATCACGATGATTTATCACTGTGATTTTTTGTTGGAACCGGATCGACAACCACGGCGATAGAAATGTAACGGTATTCCCCATGTCTAGGAATAGGTAGAGTTTTTTTACCTAAACGTCGAGGAACATAGACAGAAAACGGAGAATACAATGTCCGCAATATCGCAGATCCGACCCACTGTATGTCGCAAAGTTAAAACAAATATAGTGTACCTGCCTGTCCCCATGCAATTACGTCAATTTTTAATGTTCTTAACTTAGAATAAAAACCGTGACCATGGGACCTGTAAAGGGCCCGAAACGTCGGTTTCTTTGAAAAAACAAATATACGCGATTTAAATCCGGAAAAATAGTTTCATTTCCTATATGTATTACATTGTTTTCAATTATTTTTCCGCATTGTTTTCAATTATTTGAAGAAAAATAAATAAAACAAGCCGAGTCTTGATAGTCACGTTGTGAATTCGGAACTATAGTCTAGTGTCAACTGTTAGTTTCGCCAAGGAGCATAGAGATGGCGCTGTCATAATTTAGCGAAATTATTTCCTATATATTATTAAATAAAAAAATAAAATATTGAAGAGATAGTAAATAAATAACTTCAACTTAACGTTTAATCATTACAAATCAACAAAATTGTTTCCATTGCATCCGTGTAACTATTATAAGATTGCTAAATTTGACGTAAGAACAATATTACTTTAATGTTAAGCCGCGTCATAGGACGAACTGAGTGAATGAATAGTCACAAAGCTGCCAATAAAACATCATAGTTGCAACATTATAATAAGCTTACTTTGAGCGCGTCATGGTACGAAAAGTCAATGTAAGGTTAAAGTAATATTGTTTTAAGAGGTTATGGTAGGTCCCCAGGTTGATGTTTCGGAAAGTATTTTCTGAATATTTTTTAAATATTTTTTTCCACTCTGTTTGTTCGATAAAGACAACAAAAGAAAATATAGTTTTGTGCAAGGAGCAAAGGTCAACTTAAAACGTACTTATCGTAACATTATTCGATTATCAGGTACGGAGGAAGCGAGAGCTCGCGTCAATTGGAGGCGAAGCTGCCGATTTGGCGCAACGAAGACTGCGACCGAGTGTACTTCCAACCCATCACCGACACTTTTCTGTGTGCCGGGTACGCCCGGGGCGGCGTCGACGCCTGCCAGGTACTGTATTTAACTTCTCACAGGCTTTTGTGTCATGCTACAAAATTCATAATAAATAAACCTAAATGTCATTTTTACATCCATTTTTATTTTCATTTTATTTTTATTGTAATGATACAGATTACAAAAACACTATAGTATACCATACTATAGTATTTTAAACTGTTTGTTTGTAGTGTGACGTCAAAGCGCCTATTTTGCGTGTGCATTAATTTAGCATTTAAAAACTAGAAAATACAAGTTGTGTGTTTTTGTAAATGAAAATAAGGAAACGAAAATAAAAAATATTTTAATAAGACAACTAAAGATATACAAATATATATTCAGTCTTATAATTCTAACAATTTTAAGTAAAATATTAACTGATGCCAACAAATAATTGTACAAGACAATTCTTTTTCGGTTTTCATACTTCATGCTGTTGACTTATTACCTAAAAAATTTGTTTTTGATATTACAATGCCCTGGTTTTTCACGGTTGCAATTTAGTATACCATCACTCATTCACGTTAACAACACAAGACATCTGCATCTGCGAATATATCTGCAACTTCGCTTGCGGTTTTAAAATTCTAAGTTCCGTTTTAATTAGTGTAGGTACAATGGTTTTTCCTACACGTCGAGTGAGAAAGAAGCCATCTTTTTACAAGTTGACGTTTTTCTTAGGGCGACTCCGGTGGACCGCTGATGTTGTTAGCGAACGGGAGATGGACTCAAATCGGCGTGGTCTCCTTCGGCAACAAGTGTGGAGAGCCGGGATATCCCGGCGTATACACGAGGATAACTCACTACCTGAACTGGCTTGGACAAAATTTTGTATAACAACGTTGTATACCATGAATACAGCCAAAGAAAATTAACAGAGGAATGTTCTGTTGTTGTTTTTTTTTCAGCTAACGAACTGGGAAAAAAGAAATCTTCTTAATAATTTATTTATACAAGGTACAACAGCGAACAAATTACGACAAAATGCAGTATTAGCAAAAATTAATTTCATATTCGCGATAGAAAGTTTCAGGGGGTCTACAATTACTGTCAAATAAGTAATACTCGACCAAGTGAAAGTACGAAGCTTCATTAGCATCATGCGTCTTTTAATTATGTCGCGTATTACTTATATGACTGAAATTGTTTCGGATGAATGTCAGAGTCGGACGGCGAACGATAGTTGTTACATTCTGTACTTTGGTATACAATGTTGGTTTTAAAATAATGTGCATACAGTGTTTTTCCTAAACTAGGACAGCGTGGAGAAATCTGAAACTACGGCTCAACGGAATTTGTACATGGCATAATGAATTTTATTTCGTTTGTGTAACGTAGAAACTGGATATGCCACGCGAGAGTTCTTGCGAATGTCAGCATCCGCATTCGCATTGGCGGATGTTCCGCATAAAATGAAATATCTGCATCCGCATCAGCCTCCGCATTCATCAATGCTGATATTCAGTGCGGATATTTGCTTCGTGACATTAATTTACAAACCATCCAGAAATAGACTACAACCCCAAAAATCATCTCAGTAGTCATTCTTTCCTTTGAGAAAATGTGAGCATCACAAAACCATTAAAAAAAATAGAAAAGCCTTTTCATGCAGATTCAATAAGGATCGATAATTTATTTTCGATTTTTTTTTAATAGAGAAATGCATCCGCGTCAGCATCTGCTGCTGTAAAGGTCAGAAAACGGGATTTGTATCCGCATCCGCTAATGTGTAAAAAACTTGCATCAGCAACAAACTCGCTTTGTACGTAAAACAATTGGCATAAAGTTAATTATGCTGTGGTTACAAAACGTTGCTTCCATTCCGTTCCGCGGCATTTAATTACAGCACAACCATAAACCGGCGGACGGGAAGGCAGATGAGATTAAATTTATTAATATATATTTTACGCTATTACAATTGAATGAGGTACTAATTTCAGTGCTCTAAGACGCAGAACTGCGCTGCGTGCATGCTCTGAGGTCAGTCCGACATCCCAGAGCATTGAAATACAGACCTTATTTAAATGGCGTAAAATATACCTGGTAAAGTTTATGTCTTCTGCCTTTCTGGCCGCCGGTTTGCGCTGCCTGGGGATCTGTCTTTGGTATCCTTGGATTTAAAAAAAAAGATTATAAATGCAAACATACTTATCTCAATAGAAAATAGCGTTTATTATTTCAATTATGTGAAGCGTCGGCGCAGGATACTTAAAACATAAATTACAAAAATTGAAAACTCACCGCATTGCTAAAATTTTCTGTGTGTAATTTTGAAAAGGTTTTAATAAATTACAAAAAAGTAAATAGAATTTCGTATTTTACAATAAACCTTTCTACATTTTTAAGTTTATTTATGAAAATTTAACTATACCAAAGGTATTTGCATGAAAAAGAACCTTATTATTACCTTAAGTAGTTTCCAAGAACCAGACGTAGTTTCAAAATGCCCCACGCTGACTCCATTCATGCTTGCTAAAAATATACACTCATATAATCATCTATTTCTTCCCTTTCACATGTAGTACCATTACATTCTCATATAATAATATTATTATAAATTAAAGGTATCTTAAATGTTTTAAAAATCTATAATAATTAGTTTCAAAGAATTTAACACGTTCATCGCCGGAAATGTCCGGCACGACATACCGAACTTTGAGTTGTTCGTACACGCCTCAGGTGACAAACGCTATCTGCAATCAACAGAAGTTTGGTGGTTTTAGTTAAACAAGAATCGACAATTATATGGACGTGCTAAGCGCGACCCGAAAGTAAAAATTGTTCCGTTCAGTCCACGCCGGTTGAAATCATAAAAAAAGCAAAATTACGTAATTTTTTAACATGTTTGAAAATTCAATCCGGCGACGAGCGTGTTAAAGAGTCATTTGAATTAAATTACATATTATACCGGCGGCGTACAACTTGTTCGTCCCGTCATTTAATATTATAAAAAAAAAAACATTTAGCGGAATACTAGCATAAACCAAAACAGTGAAAATCTTTTTCAAAACACGGCCGGGTTGTGTTACTTTCTTTTTACGTCTAATTTGTAAGTAGAAAATCAACTAACAGCTTTTTTTTTCATTCATTTAAGAGCAGTTACACATGGCGTCTTTTGGCAGCCATACAAACGCGATGCAGTCGCTATCACCTACCTTTTGCACATACGACGACCCAGGCGCGCGACTACACCAATTTACAATTGGCTATAAATCGCAAGTGTAACGATCCAATCGCGTGTTTCATAATCGCGCGTTTGCGCCGCTGGTAAAAGTCGCGGTGTGTTCTCTACAGTAAATTTTATTTCAAACGCATACTTTTCAATTCTTTCAGTACAACGTATATTAAATTGTTACTTTACGCGTATTTTTTAATTTCTTGAAATATGAATAATACTGTTGTATTTTGTCACTTTTTTGCTTGTTCCGCTAAATGTGTCGGTGTGTTTTAATAAAATATCTACATTAATATAAAGAAAATAATAATATCTATATGTAGATTCTACATTTAATATTAACTTGAACTGTTTGATTAACCATTATTTTAATAGATACCAAATTTTAATCAATAGTTGCAAATTTTTTTTACAAATTCCCTAAATCTTTGAACAGATGAGATGCTCATGCTTAAATTCATTTTATGAATATGTTTATTTTTAATTAAATTAAAACTTTGAATTTTTTTTTTATTTGTAGTATTTAATTTTTAAACGAAGGTGATGTTTATATTTCCAATTAATTTTATAAGGTCGTTTGAATGAAAGTTTTGAAGAGTTGAGTTGCTCATTTTGCAAATTTGTTTCTTGAACTAAACTTTCTTCAAACTGATTAGTTAACCATTTTTTTAAGTGAATTAAATGCCATTGTAAACAAAAAAATATTTTTAATGTAATTTATTCCAGTTTATCTAATAAATTTTATCTCTAAAATGTTAACTGGTAGTTCTCAGTAGTTAGTAGCGTTAAAATGTCAGTGACATTAGCGAGAAGTCGGATTTCATAAATGATGATATTCCGTTCACATAAAAACAACTAATACAAATACCAGCTTGCAATTCCGAGCTCTCATTAATATCACTGTACGACGTAGTGATGTAGTTGTTAAAATTCAACATAAAATATAATAACTCTGTACGACGTAGTGATGTAGTTGTTAAAATTCAACATGAAATAAATATCTTAGCACATTTATCATTGTTTTATTTCACTAGTTTACTAATTATGTCGACATTATGGAACGGTTATTATATGAAGGTGTAATGAGACAAATAGTCCCACTTCCTCCGCTAGGGCTAGCACGAAAAGGTGCGACTTGCGCGAGAGCAACATTTCAACAGAGCGAGATACGATAGATCTCGCGCTTTATGCCGCTCTGACGCCCTGTCGTGCAAGCCCTAAAGAAGGAAGTTGGACTATTTGTCTCATGTCTCATTTTGGGCTAGCACAACAAGACACGACTTGCGACGTACTGGGAAAATGACCACGAAATAAAAATGTTTTTAGAGTTTGAATTATTCCATTACAAAACATGTTTTAAGTATTGTAAATAAAAAATAAATTAAAAAGATATTTCGTCGGGGATAATAAGTCCGCGCGTATGTAGTATTCGTAAAAAGCGCGTATCTGCACCAAATCAATTTAAGGTTATTACTTTTTATTTGAATAGCTCCGACTTTCATATTTCCACACTAAGCATTAATTTATGTTGTCTACGGACTGATAACGATACATTCCCGTAAATCACGCTAATTTGCTTGCCACGATATTATTATATAAATTACAATTATAATTATTATATGAAACGGAGTCTCATAATCAAATACGCTAGTTACGCCTAATTGTAATATCACCGACGTCTTATTTCTTAACAAAACATAGGAAATACAATACTTAAAAACTAACAGAAAATGCATTTGAGTGATGTGGACAAAAAGGTTACAGACTCAGCATTGCTAATTTTCTGACTTCACCTGTAGCTAGCTGTTCGCTTATTGCACTGAGCCTATATGTGGAGTATATACCAAGTAATAACCAACCTTAAGTAATAACTAGTAATAACTTAAAAATCTATTATTTTTTAGGTTTTAATTGGGGACCAGCTGTTACTCGATTTCTGTACAGACAGGAGCCATCGCTTACATCGTTTTTTTAAAAGTAAACTACGTTTTAGCGTTTTTTACTGGCGACTTGCGAGCGAATACAAAGCAAGGCGTGAACGCAGCTAAATCTTCTTCTTCTTGGCATGCTCCCTCTTAAGTTAAAATGTAAAAGCAAAAAAAAATAGAGCGTATTTTGCCATGACAGTTAGATGTACGCGGTCGCTGCGCAGAAATTCGTGTCTAATAAACGGGCCGTTAAGATCATAGGTGACACCTCAAGAAAGGCTTGTAATTACTATAAGGTACGTTTTTTAAATTTAATACACAACGCATAATAATAAACACTTCTTTACTTCTTTGCCTTCGTGGCTGAACGGTTACCATGCTGGGCCTACAAGCAGAAGTCTCGGGTTCGATTCCCGGGCCGGGATAAATATTTGCATGGCCTACATTTATTTCTCTCGTGAGTTTGGATGTAATTTGTGGTTGTCTATGTGTGTGTCCATGGCATCCGCAATACAGAGTCTTCCTAGTGCGGGGCAATTAGTGTGGCAGTAGCACGAGAATGTACAACGTGGGGTCCACGGCGCCAATCGCGGCGAGCTTGTTTTTGATAATATCAAGTCACGGGACGAACAAGTCGTGCGCCTGATGGTAAACGACACGCCTGTCCATAACAGTTGCAGTGCCATTCAGAGTCTTAAATCGCAAAGATCGAGTACAATTACGCGTAACTAGCATATTTGATTATGAGTCTCCATTTCATAAAATAATTATAATTGTAATTTATATAATAATAGAGTCTTAAATCGCAAAGATCTGAGGGGCACTGCCACTGCGCCTGTCACCCTGAGACATAAGTTGACAAGTAATGCTACATTACTGCTTGGCAGCAGATATAGGTAAGGTAGCAGTACTTCACTGGACGAACAGTAATGTGGGCATTACTGCGCTCCGGTTTTGAAGGGTAAGGGTGCTGGTGAAATTACAGGCACATAAGACTTTTGAACTTATGTCTCAGGGTGACGGGCGCAGAGGGAGTGCACCTCAGGTCTTTGTGATTTAAAGCTCGTCGTTTATCATCAGGCGCACGACTTGTGCGTTCCGTCACTTGGTGTTATAAAAAAAAGAGGTCTACTGCTATTACGTAAATTAAATATTACGTAAATCAATAAGAATAAGAATGGAGGTACATTTTCACAACGTCTATCGTTCTTTACATAGATCCAATTATTCAACTTCTCTTGAATATAAAACTACGCCAAGCGCGTGTTAGCAACAGGATCGGCTGCAGCTGGGAATTTCCTGGGAACTTCACCGGTACCTGTAGGTACAGAAAAACAAAGTTGATTCCCGGAAAATGGCATTGCGTACTTGAGTTCCTCATCCTCTTCTCTTAAAGGCAAGGGAGTTGAATTTTTACAATCTATTATTGTTAATGCTGACCCACACCACTATCGCGGTGAATAAATGATTAACTATCTCATAGAACCATGTGTACATGCCTTTATGATATTTATTATTTACAGAATAGTAGTCATTGACAGTGACAACTGCGCTCCGATTGGTTAGCCCGAGTTCGAAACAATTGACGGGTGTCGTCAACTGTTTCACTTCAACTCGACCAGTTAACTTGAGCTTTGCTATGATGGACGAAAATTGCAAAATTACATATTTAATATTTAATTACCGACGAAATTGGATTCCGTTTGTAATTAGATGTTTTGCTGTTTTTCCACACACCACCGAATGGAACAGCACGCCATTGTTAGAGATATTATCTTTATTACAATAAATACTGAACCAATAAATACTCGACCAGTTTACTTGAGCTTTGCTATAATGGACGAAAATTGCAAAATTAAGAATAAGAATAGTTTATTGCGTAAGCACCGAGACACACATGATCTTAAAATTAATACATTATTATAAACTTTAAACTAAAATACAGTACCTACAACAAAAGTTAAAACATAATTATAATGATTAAAACAAAATAAAAATAAAAATAATAAAAAATAAATAATAATGTAATAATAAATGCGTGTCGCGGCGCACGCAAACGGGATTTGCTCAGCTATTAGCTACAGGCTGATAGATTTCAGCCTGGAGCGCTGGTTTTCAGCAAACCCGATATGAGTGAAGCACGGGCTCGAGCTTAAACAAAATAAATACATGCGTAACATGTGCGTGAGGCTTGGTATGTATAAAAATATTTACACTAGATATACAAAACGAATACATAGATAAATAAAACAGCATAAGTGTAAACTAATTTAATTACTTAATTAATAGGTATATACATACATATGTTATATAAAGATGTAATTAATATTCTGTGCAGTAAGTAATAAATAATGTGTGAGAAATAAATAAACATTTCGAACCAAGAAAATAATAATAATAGTGACTCAATCTTATGAAGGGTTCAATGATAAAAAGGAAATTTTGCAAAACCTTGCACTTGGACGATTGGCCTACGCTTCGAGTCTGGAACCAGTGAGGTAAGCGATTATCAGAGTATGCTCTTTTGGTTATCCAAAAGGTATACCTTGTACTTAAATCTAAAGGTGTGCATTGATTTATGATATTATTAATTACATATTTAATATTTAATTCCCGATGAAATGTGATTCCGTTTGTTTTGTAATTAGATGTTTTGCAGTTTTTCCCACAAAACCGAATAGAACAGCACGCCATTGTTAGAGAAATCTTTGTTACAATAAATACAGGATATTTTTTGGAATATACGGAGACGTACACACAGGTCAGTAGTTGGTCTGGCTATATTTCAGTGCAAACGGGAGTTTACAAGAGCTGTATCGCTAATGTGTTACCAGGAATATATGGCCCTTATTTCGTCTCTATTTCTGGTTATATACTCGATGATAGTAGTAATAAATAAGGAATAAATGTTCGTGGTATCGTTGTTCTTTCGGTTTTAAAGAACATAAGTGCGTTAGTTATTTACTTTGGAAAGCAACATATGAATGTGAGGTTGTCTGTAAGGCATACTTCCCGATGTAGTGGAAATGAGATATTTCTAGCTTTGTTGATTTGTTTATTGAAGCTATGCCAAAGTGAAATATTTTACCGGGAAAAAATTATAATGCCAGACAATCACACCAAATTTCTGGCCTTAAATTAGGGAATTTCCTGTACCATGAGTACAAGAATAACTATAACTCTGAGGGAAATATCCAGACCAGCGTCCTGATTTTGATTCAAAACGGAATCGATCCGATCGAGTAGTCTCAGAAATCAGATGGGTTTCTGAGCGAGAAGATGAACCTGATTCCTACTATATCTTTCTAATTTGTGAGTAAATTAACTATTGTTTGTCCCGATTAAAAATGTCAAAAGATTCCGACCGGCCGTTGTGAATCGCAATTTCGCGTCTCGATTCGGGAAAAACGCAACCTCCGATCGGAAGAGGCAATCAATACACCATAGGTGGTGTACAGTGCTCGTATTATATATATTTACAAAAACATGTTACACCTACTTTAGTTTTCATATTATTATTTTTAACGCGTGTTATGAAACAAACAATATAAACTTCAATGTGAAAGCTATTCGCGGAATCATGATATTCAAAAAGATAAGTCACCCACATTTGACAAACCGGCGCAAGAATATTTGCAAGTTTAAAAGAGGACACCTTTTCAAGAATGTACGCACACCGTTGCGACACGTACCGCCTGGGTTACAATACATCCGGCTCAAGTCCGCTCGGATTGGGCACACTCCACGAGTCATGTTGGTATGACGTCTTCAAATTTCTTAATGGTTTCCATTCTTCTTTTGTTCTGTCAATTGTACAATTGTAATTGTTGACGACGTATGAAATAACTAAGTTCTAAATAAACCCGATTGTACCTAATTTGAATGGGACCACTATTGAGGTACCCCCTTTGTCAAGAGAAAATCTTAGCGGAAACGGGAGCGGATGCATAGATAAATTAGCATAATGTATGCGACAATGGATGGATAAATTAGATGGATAATTAGTTTCATAATTTGAGTCCAATTATTACACAAAATCTACTACATCTACAAAAAAACGCCCCACTGTCATGTAATCCATTGCGGTAACATAAACGGAAACAGATGCAAAAAAGCCAGCGGAACTTCCATAATTGCGGAAGCAGAAAAAGAGGTATGTTGCATCACTGTCACATACATACAAACAAACGCATATACGCACACACATATAGCCCCGCAATAGGGAAACCCTGTATCACGGGCGTCATGGACACACACACAGCAACAAATGTAGGTCATACAGCAGTCCAGTACGGTAATCGTTACAAAGTTGAAAAAACAAATATTTATTCAAATATTATTAATATTATATATGTCGTATTAAATGTATGAGAGCGTTTAGTGTTAAAATTTTGGATATTTCTAGTTTTATTTTTACAAAGTTATTGACGTCGATTTACTCATAAGGTACTTTCGATATCAGTTTAAAGCGTTTTGATATCTCTTATATACATATAAGAAATAATCGCCTGGACACACTTAACCGTTACACCCTGTATAATTACTTCCTTCTGATTTTTTGTGTTAATTTAATATAAAAAATACGTAAAATAATTTATTTTTTGTGTTTTTTTTTCCTTGGCTAAGTGGGTGTGGAGCCATAAATTTGGGAACCTAAGGTTTAGATTGTTTTTTAACAATGTTTGCTATAGTTTCGCTACTTTCGTCATGTCCTCATGAGAACGGTCAAAATAGCCGTAAAACAATTAGTCGGTATTTTATGAATGCGCTAACCTAATCCGAATTTAGCTCCTCAATGGCCGAGTGGCGCCTGCGGAGCGCGATAGTGAAAGCAGTGATGTCATCGCTCTCGCGTAACACGGTTCGCACTCGACAACATCCACATCGAGATCGCGAATGTGTACAGTAATTGAAGATTTAACTTTTGAATGTGATAATTAATACCGCAGGTGATCATACGCTAAGTGTTTTAACATTTGAAAGTCAAATAATTATACCTTTTATATAAAAAAAACCGGTTAACGGAAAGTGAGTGAAATTCAATAAACTGGATTCATCCCCTAATTTGCCGCCCTTAGAGGTGGAATATTTTCTTCAAACTTAAATGGTATCACTGCTGATATACCCCCTTTCCAACGAAAAGAAGAATCATAGAAATCGGTTCCCGAATGACATAACATACACACATAAAAAGAAAACCTCCTCCTTTTTGAAGTTGGTTAAAACATAATATGAATCCCAAAATAATACCTGTTATAAACGCGAAAGTAACTATCAGTTACGTTTTCACGCCTAAACCGCTGAGCCAATTTTGATGAATTAACATGGACATTAATGAGAAGCAAAAATTTCTATTTGGAGTATTGACGAGACACAGAACGATTCGAGGCATTTGAAATGGTGCTGGAGAAGTATGAAGGGAATCAGTTGGACGGAAAAAAAGACCAATGAGGAGGTGTAAATGAAAGGAGAGCATATTAAAGACAATAGAGAACCGAATGGGGAAAATATTTGGTCATCTGATGCGTCACGACAATTTTCCTAAAAACATAATAGAAGGGAAGACAGAAGGAAAGAGAGGCAGAGGAAGACCGAGACGAAGTTATTTAGATCAGACAAAAGAAAAAGTTAATGTCGTGTCGTATCAGGAAATGAAGGCTAAAAGCGCAAAACAGAGATGATTGGAGATTACTCCACCGACAAGAGCCTAGCCCTTAAATGAGAAGCGATTAATGAGTCCTAGGAGAAGGACATAGGTTACTATTTGTCACATAAATAAATCGAAAAAAGGGTGAAATAGGGAAAGACAGTTTGTATGGAAAACCAAAAAAAAAACTGTGAAAATTAGTATAGGTAGTAGGTACAGTAGACTACTCGAAGTATATATTTTAAGCAGACAAAGTTGTGGGCACCGGCCAGTTATGTATATGTAACATTTTTAACAGACTTGTCAATTCGATTGTATTTGTATTCTTGCATGAATGTAATGCGATAATTCATTGATGTGTGAACCGATTCCAATGATACGTTTTTGTTGGAAAGAGTGGTCCCATTTAAATTTGTAGGTGGCAACCAATTTCAATAAAACTTGGCTACCTAACAGATGTAATTCCAAGATCTTTTGAGGTCGGGATTTTTAGTACTCCATACGAGTAGGGTAACTTCGCCGGTTTTCGGCCATTTAAGCGCAGTTTCAATTTCAGAATAAATTTTTGAAAGAACTATTTATTTGTTGTTATTGAATCAAGTAAACTTAAACTTGACTGTTCGTGTAGTTTTGATACATGTAGGCTTTATAATCGTTAATATCACGGTAAAATAAAAAAAAAATTAAAATGTCTCAAATGGCGATTTTACCAGTTTTCGGCCACGCCGCCCAGTTTTCGGCCGTCATTGCAGCTAGTTTTCGGCCACCAACCTACATAATTAAATATGACCTATAATAGGTGTCCAATAGAGTCTATAATCGATGAAAAACAAATTGTACAATTAAAAAAGTCAATAAGTTCAAATAAAATATAGTTTATTAACATAATCAACATTTTTAATATAATTCGTGTAATTAAAATCCTAATAAGTAATCAGGAACTTAATTTTGTAACACAATTATGAAAAACACGAGTTTAAAATATATATTCAATAATAAGTATATAAAATCTAAAATATGGAAAGATCGTCTTCATCGTCCATTAACGCACTATATATTTTGTTTTCTTTACTTATTTCGGTCTCTTTCCTATCTTCTTCACATTCAATATCTTCTCTATTATCTTCGCGGATTTCTTCTCCAATCATTTCATCTGTCTTCTTTCCAGATATATCATTTCTCTATGTCACCTCTACTTGATTCTCCGTCCTGTTTTCTACTTCAATCTTACTTTTTATTGCTCGTGTAGATGCGTCTACTTGTCTCTTTTTCACATTCCTTTTGTCCGCCTCGTCTAATCTGAAAAGGTAAAAATGAATTAAATATGGTTTCCGTAAAATAGTTTGCTACTTAAATATTCTAAGCCTAGGTAATGAATGTACCTGTGCCAAGGGATTTTGTCTTCTATTTACTCTTATAATAGTTCCTTTTGTTACTACTCTAGTCTTTGTGTTGTTAGCCTCTTTAGTTTCTTCTTTCTTTTCTCTATATACGTCTTTTATAATTGCACAATTAGCTTCATCTCCTGTGTCAGTCTTTTCTTTCTCATTGGTTTGGTTTAGCTTTATGTTAACATTAGTTTTCTTTTTTGAAACAATTATCCTTTTCTTTGCAGCTTGTTCAACTTTCTTTAATTCTCTTTCAAACTTCTTTCTATCCATTTCTTCTTTCTTTTTCTGTTTTTGTTTTCCTTTCAATTGATAATAGTCTCTCCGTGATTTCGAAGATATGGCACTAGGGAATTTACTCACGCTCCTCTTTTTGGTTTCGACTAAGTTTGTACCTACTGGAAATTTTAAGTGCTTTTCAAATGGATCTATATTTACTGAGATGTACATTGAGTTTTCTTTGTTAGTATTTAGATTTTGAGTGTTCTCGAGGTTTGTTATATTTTGCGGGGGTAAGGGTTGGTTATGTATTTCATCGGCATTGTTTGCATTACGAAGTTTTTCTACTGTTGAGATATTTAATATGTCGTTTTCTTGAAGAGGTAGTAGTGCCATATCGTGCTGGTTCCCTTCATTATGAACCTCTGCCAGCGTAATAATCTGTGAAGAATTTGATACGTCGAATTGTAGGTCTGATATTGGTAAAACAGATATGTCACTTAGAGAAACGTACGACCCGAGATCGGGAATTGAACTATCACACAAAGAACTTACTATATTATTAACATCAGTTTCAGTGTTTACTTCCGTATGGGCTTTTAATTGTTTAGGAGATTTTGAGGAACGAGATTTAGGTACTTCTGTTGAAGTTCGTGGTGTTTTCGATGTTGAAGTTCGTGGGGTTTTTGATGTGGACCTTCGATTTTTTTTCCAGAAACGTTTGGCTAACTCTATTTCATTAGAAAGAATGTCAGGATCGATCCCTTTAGTAATTAAATTATTTTTAATTAAAGCAACAACATTTTGTGCACCCAAAAAATCTCGATCAGTTACATTATCAGATAAGATTGATCTCTTTTTTCTGCCTTCTTGAAAATTTTTAACGCATTTGTATAATCCACTGCTTCGACATTGAAAGGAAATAACCCACACTTTCTGAAACCGTTTCTGATAGTTTGTGTCATTTCTTTATTAAGATATTCCTCAAATACTTTACAAAAATTGGTCTTCGTAACGGTTTTGTTAAGGTTTTCTTGGCGACGTTGCCATTTTCTAAGGGTGTTTTTCCATTCTTGCTTCAGAGGCCCGAACACACTTACATCTGCTGGTTGCATAATGTGTGTAGTATTTGCCGGTAGAGCGTATAAGATAATATCATTTTCATCGCAAAATTCACTTAAAGGCATAGACATGTGCGATATATCCACAAAAAGAATAATTGGTTTTTTAATATTGGTTTCAGTCAACCAATTATTGAAGTCATTTGCAATGTATTCATAAAAAACATCTGAACGCATCCAACCTGTTTCTGTTTTACCAATAACCCAACCTTCAACAACAGCTTTTGGTGGTCTAATATATGGAAAAACGGTCCTCTTTTTTACTGGTATTCCACATTTGGCTAATTCTATTATCCAATCTACAATTTTATTTTCACCTTCAATTCCTAATATGGGGTCTGGACCAACTTTTCGAGATTTTTCGGTTATTCTGCCATGACGTCGATCTTGGACTGTTGTGCGAGGAACATCAAATTGACGACATGCCTCCCTTATACCTTTTTTGTGAATTCTTATTGCCTGCAATGCCTGTGATAACGCCTCTTCAGTGTATCTAAAATGCGTTCTTTTTTTTTGTGATTTTGTTATTTGTAATTTGCTTTTTCTTCACGGCTTCTTTTCTTGGTGGCATCTAAAATAACGTAAACCAAATTTACCATAAGGAAGTGACCGAAAAATATATGGTTTTTTTTTTTCGGGCACACAATTTTATTAATGGCCGACAAGTAGATTAGACAAAGCCTGTTTTCGGCCACACAAATTGACTAATGGCCGACAAGTAGGTAAGGCAAAGCCGGTTTTCGGCCATGCGATTTACTAATGGCCGACAAAGAGAGAATGAAAAGCTTGTTTTCGGCCAAACAATTTTATTAATGGCCGACAATTAGATTAAGCAAAGCCTGTTCTCGGCCGTCAAAAACCAAAGAAGTAAAAAAATTGTTTTGTCGTTTATTTATTAAATAACACCTGGCCGGAATCTGGTAGCACTAATGAAGATATAATTATATATTTTATCTTATTTGATTCTAATGGTTAGAATTATTACATTAAAAAATACAGCCAATTATCTATAATACGTTTTATGCCAATTTTCGGCCCCCTGGCCGAGAACTAGAAAACCCAATTAAATCTTACCTAGTTACCCGGCCATTGAATTTTACGCTATAAAATAAGTCTATCACGAATTGGCATCATTACAACACAAAATCAACTCATTACTGTTATATTATAGAAAACAAAAGTTATATTTTGCCATAAAATCCTTTGTTACTCACCTTGAAATCACGCGACACCCACTATTTTTTTTGTACCATTTGACACAGGTGATGCTTGCTAAACATGCACCGGCCGACTGAGAATACACTGACGATTTTATAACCCTGCTAATTTACAGAGTGATTGAGACCACTCGTAGCATTAGGTACACGTTAATTTTTTAATTGGGTAGGATCACGTTTTCTTATTATTTGGCTTAAACTGCGCAGTGGCCGAAAACTGGTGGTGGCCGGTAAACCGGCACAGTTACCCTATAACTCTTATTTAAGTATAATAATTTATCCACTAATTTCAAATTACAAGAAGAAGAAAGTACGAAGACCGATGCTTTTGAGTGATAAACTTTTCATCAAAATCCGTGGGAGCGGCATATATGGTGTAACAAGCTATAGTGCGGTTGCAAATGTACACAACGCGTCACTTGGACAGCGTTTTGTATTTGATTTGGCTTTGATTTTTACGTTGATCTAAGATATTTTGTAGAATATTGTGTGTACTTTTTAGCAGCACTTGTATTACAAATTATGTACAAAGTTAGATATTTTATTCTTAAGTAACTCGTATTAGACTTTGACTTTAACATGTTTTCTGGATTTTATATGATAAAGTCATTGACTTACAAATAAATGGACGACGGGTCTAATATAAAAAAAATGTCCCAAGTCAACCTATTTAAACGTAGTGACATGTAAAGGAATATGAAACAGCTAAAACGTTGAATTTAAATTGTAATGTCATCGCAGTACTGTCTAATTTTGCTTGCTTCGCTGTCAGGCGCACAAACGAAGACTAGAGCGTGGATGACGCTCTGTATACGATTTTAACGCCCTATAAGTTCGGACACTTTTTAGCGCAGACCCGACGTCCATATAATTGTAAGTCAATGGATAGAGTAGAGTATATCCACATGTAGTAAATACATAAACCAAAAACAGTTGTCCCGTTTTAATGCGACAAGTGTGGTAAAACATGATCACTTCACGCCAATTCTGCGTCTACAAGTATGTTGACTCACTTGTTATACCAAGGATGCGTGAGTTGCCATAACAATTTTTTTTTTTATAAAAAGGGCTATGCGATAATTTTAGACAAAATTTCCTTTATTCTTTTGTCCTCAAAACGTAAAAGTCGACTTTATCAAAAATCCGGCTGTTTCAAACTATGATAATTTAAAACTTGTTACAGTAAACATAAAATGAGAACAAAATTACATTATCACCTTACTAGCTCGGAAGACTTTCTTTCTCCTTGTAAATCTGTGTGCAAAGCGTTGCACACTAGCGTGTTTTTGAAAAGGTTCTTGAAATTCAAACTTGACGATGGACTAATAGTACACCAAACTCTTTATATATTTATAAAAAAAAAAGAAATTAACACATTCGAATAAGCGACTTGTCGTACATTGCGTACTTCTGTATTAAAAATGCGTTAGTATATTTTATTCTTATTATTGTTGACATTAAATTGACAACCGATTGTGTTTATTAAATTATTTTAATACGTCGAAGTACTAAAATAATTTCAATAATCATTTAATCACACGAGGTGTAAATTCAGAACGCATTCGAAGATAAACTTTTTCTTTTTATTTAAAAAACTGATGTTTTATAGTTCAACCGTTTTTCATTCATCTACCATTTCCTCGCTATAGTGAGGTGAATTTTTTTGTGTTTCGCTCGGCAGCAAAATTGTATTACGTATCGAGGCATGAAACCCTTTCTGCGCTCAGTAATCTATTTTCGAACATTTTTTGCTAGCTTAGGTTTCAATACAATACGCAACTTTGCAGCCTAGCACAACAAATAAATATTATCTATTACGAAATAACGGTACTTTGAAACTCTATAGTGGTAAAAAATCTACGACATCTATACCTGTGTGATATGTGAAGATGAGTCAGTTCGACGTCGAAAGTGACCGCCTTACGTAATGTAGTGTTGTCATAACGAAGAAAGGAATGTGTTTTGCACACATATGCAGGATCGGACTATAATAAAATTTGAAATGTATATAAAGTTGTTTAGAAACAAAAATTACGAGATAAAGACAACATTTTTAACAACTTAATTTTTTTTATCTGAACGGGTTACATTTTTATTTTGTTTTTTGTTTCTTTTTTTTTTTCAAAAAATTCGGGGAGCATAATATTAGTAAATTAATATGGTTGTTTACAACAGTAACAGAAAATGACCAAAAAATAAAGTTAGCGTATTGTTAGTTGGAGGTATCTATATATCGACTCATCCGTAGAACAAAGGTCTATGTGCAAGACTACTTGTTCTCAGGACCATAGTACATTTCGTTTGTTTTCTTCGCTGTGGATGTCAGATCGACTGTTGCTCGATTTTATATTTCCGAAACGAAATAAGATATATACATTTTCAAAACATGGGCCTTCATTTGAATAACGAAATCGTTCTCGTAACGTATTTATTCTTTTTTCGCTATATAATCACATCGGACTCTGTTCTTCGGATGAGTCGATATAAAGAACGAACGCGAAGAAAAATTCAGCCGATCCAATTGGAGTCGAATCAGCCCCTTCAACATACCGTGACTGACGTTGTCCCAACTGAGCCATGGAACGAACCAGCACACTTACAAATTTTTCAATGTGCTTGTTGCAGATTTTTGTTTTTGGTTTTTAACTACTTTTGAAGTTGCAGCTTCTGTGAGAGCCCTATGGAAGTTTTTTTAGTTGTTTTAGATTATTATTGACTAATCTAAAACAGATAGACAATTTATTCCAAATTCCGTATTATTTTGCACGTATAATGTTTTTGGGCAGAAATGAGCTAACCGATTTGCTATAACTTTTGTTTTGGTATTATTGTTTTTGTTTATCACTTTTTTCTTAGAAACAAGGTTATAGTCATTGACTTACAAATAAATGGACGACGGGTCTAATAAAAAACCACGATAAAAATGTCCCAAGTCAACCTATTTAAACGTAGTGGCATGTAAAGGAATATGAAAAAGCTAAAACGTTGAACTTAAATTGTAATGTCATCGCAGTACTGTCTAATTTTGCTTGCTTCGCTGTCAGTCGAGCAAACGAAGACTAAAGCGTGAATGACGCTCTGTATACGATTTTAACGCCCTATAAGTTCGGACACTTTTTAGCGCGGACCCGACGTCCATATAATTGTACGAGTAAGTCAATGGCTAACAGGGTCACATTTCGACTCATGCGAAGAACATAGTCCGATGTGATTATGTAGCGAAAAGAGAATATATACGTTACGAGAATAATTTCCTTGTTCAAACTAAGGCCAACGTAAAGGTGTTTTGAGAATTTATATATCTTATTTCATTTCGGAAATATAAAATCGAGCAACGGTCGATCTGACATCCACAGCGAAGAAGAACGAACGAAATGTTCTCTGTCCTGAGAACAAGTAGTCTTGCGCATAGATCTTTGTTCTACGGATGAGTCGATTTATACCATTTCAATTTTAGTAATAATAATAATAACGCACACACTCATAGCACTGCACTAGAGAAACGCCTTAAACTAACATTCACAAGAGAAATAAATGTACGCCCTACAAATATTTTCCCCGGCCTAGAATACAAATTAATACATGAAAGCAATTAATACTTTGACTTTGACTTACAATCAAACCTGGTTGTTATTTTTTTTACTTTTCTCTTTTACAGATTGCTGCTGTTCTTTTCAACCCCAATCGCAATTAGAAGGGAGTTACGTTTAAATCTTTGTGTATTTGTCTGTTTGCGGTTACGTAATATATAATACAAAACAAACACAATCATACATAATATGTTACCAAAACGGTCACCACTCAGCTTTTTGTAATGAGACGTTGAAGAACGCCTCATTACGCTGGTTTTCAGTGGCGCCATATATGGACAAAAAGAAAGATGGCGCCTCGTCCAAGCAGGCGGTAAGATAAAAATAAAACAAAAAAGAAATATAAACATTAGGTATGAAACTTAATTACAAATATAAATCAAAACATCCCCTTACAGAATGCAGGAGTTTACAAGCTTGACTGTGAGTGCGGTCTCTCTTATATTGGACAAACAAAGCGAAGTACTTGTACCCGCGTCAAAGAACATATAGCTGATGTCAAACACCGTCGCGTAAACAATGTCTGCAGTCTGCGAGCATGTCATGGATAAACCTACACATTCAATGAAGTTTGACAAACCCCAGGTCCTTGCAAAAGAAGTCCGTTATCTGCCCAGGATGCTGCGAGAGGCCATTGAAATTAAAAAACATCCTAATTTCAACAGGGAAGATGGTTTCTCCGTACCACCAGTTTGGGATCCAGTATTTCCTCTAATGAAAAATCCCAAACAGACATAAGACTGCAGTACTAATTAATATGTTTTAGTTTATTCTAATTTCTATAATAATTAATAATAAATTAAACTTAATAAAAATTCATTCAATAAAATAATTTGTAAAACTTAATGTAGCGTAAATTGGAATGTTTTCTTTGTAAAATTAAAAATAAGGTATTTAATTAATAACTAATGTAACTATAGGAAAAAATAGGGTGGTTTACATTAATATTAGACATAACTAGTTGAAGAGAAGAAGAAGAAGAAGGTGGTACACACCTCAGTCAACCGTGACCATGGGACCTGAAAGGGCCCGAAACGTCGGATTGTTTGAAAAAACAAATATACGGGATTTAAATCCGGAAAAATAGTTTCATTTCCTATAAATCAAAACTTAAAATACTAAACAAAACCATAAACTAATCCTAACATAGATATATAATAATAAAAATGAAATAAATACCAAAAATGTGATTATAATGTAGTGTAAGTGAGGTGAGTATACGTAGTGTAAGTGAGGTGAGTATACGTAGTGTAAGTGAGGTGAGTATATGTAGTGTAGTTAAGTGAGGTGATTAGTGTTTACACATTGTACAAATTGGCTCTGATCACTTTTTAAGAACTTTGCAAGCAATGCACGACTACCTTATGTAATGAGATTATAATTGAGTTGATAATAAAAACTTCTTATAGGCTAATTTAAAAGAGGCAACAGATTTGGAATTTCGTATTGGTGGTGGTATATCGTTCCAACATTTTGTGGCAGCAAATCGGAAACTGCCACGGAAGGCAGTCGTGCGGTGGAAAGGACACATAGACGAACTGCAAAACGCACATTCCGTTGAGAAATCGTAAGCTTTTCGTAGAGGTAAGAAGTCGAAATTTATTTAACTTTCATTGGACAGATTGGTCTGAAATGAAATATAATATAGTATGCCATTTGAAAGTTTGTAACTTCGGAAGAGTAGTTTTCTAAGACCACTCGAATAGAACGTTCACGGTCAGTGGGAAGCCAGAGCCTGTCAAGGGCTTTAGAAATGTCCAAAGACACTGCAAGTGCTTCGCCTTGCTTTTCTATAGGCACACACAAAACGATCCCCAGCAGATCGCCCTCATCGGAATCAGTACTGGCGATCACTGAGCAGGTCGTTGTCTGCAAGGTACGACTGGAGACGGTTGTGGGAGTACACGTACCATAGTCTTGCAGAGAATGGAAGTGACTGAGATAGGTCTATAGTTAACAGGGTCAGCACTGCTTCGTATTTGGGCACTGGCTGCACGTTTAAAAGTTTCCGCGAATCGTGAACTCTACCAGTCTCAAGTGAGAGGCGATACAGGCGTATGAGAACAGGAGACAACTCAGGCGCGCAGTTACGTAGAACTACCGCTGGAGTTCCATCGGTTAATATGTCAGAATCTCACGGTGGTTTTCTATTTAAAATACGCATAGTAATTTCCATGGTAGTTTTACTCACAACATCAATCGTTAGTTATTGAATCAACTGCCATTGTAACTAGATTTTAGCACAATGTTATTACAATTGCAATATAATCAGAATGGAATTACAATGACTAGTGGTTTCAAAAGAATTAGCAGAATTGGGCCCTTGGAATCAGACCAGGGAGACTATTTTTTTATGAATAAATTGTACAGTGAAATTTAAATGTCGTTCTGTATATAGACGACCTCTGCTATCTGTTGTTTTCATGATATCGCCATAAGTCAATTTTAATAATTATTTTTGTGTAAAACACATTTTTTTAGTATTAGGTAAGGGTGCTGGTGAAATTACAGGCACATGGGACTTGTCAATTTATGTCTGTGAGTGACGAGCGCAGAGGCAGTGTCTCTCAAATCTTTGCGACATAAAGCTCCGAGTGGCACTGCAACTGTTATGAACAGGCGTGTCGCTTGCCACCAGGCGCAAGACTTGCTCGTGTCTCGTGACTTGGTATTGTAAAAAAAACTATATAAATCTGATTACACAATTCTCAACTGTTTCTAAATGTATTGAAGAAAATCAATAAACTCGTGAAAAAGTTTTTTTTGTAATACTGAGATCTTATGATAAATCCAACAATCTGAAGCAAAGTGAACTACAAAGATTGTTTCAAGCCCGGGCTAAACACGTACATTAATTAAAATTAATATAAATTACTAAATTTTTATAACGTTTTTATTTAAAAAACCGACCACTAAAGTTAACACCGCTTTCGCTGTTCGTTATCGTGGTATTATCAACAATAACTGAAGTACAGTATAATGATGGAAATCCTCGTGACAACGAATAATAAACAAGTTCTGTACTTAGACAGAACAGAACGCAAGCTAATAACTAAACTATAAAAGGTAATAATAATTATAAGATAACAATCTCGGTACACAGAGTACTAAAAAAACTATACCTTAATTATTGAGGTTTTATAGTTCGTGGAATTCATCTATTTGCCGATTTTTATTGGAATCGGTTATCGGAAAGTGCGTGAAGCTGGATTCATCGCCTAGTTTGCCACACTTAGGGTATACCAGAACTCTACTCAATACTCAAGTCAGGACTTGAGTATTGCAGTGAGCACTGAAAATCATACTCAAGTCCTTGCCAATAGGGTCGTATTTCCAGTGCTTGAAATCATACTCAAGTCTGCTCAAGTCCCGACTTGAGCATTGAGTAGAGTTCTGGAATACGACCCTTAGAGCGGCTACACACGGAGGCTTTTAGCAGCGTTGACTACCTTTACACAAGCGCGCGGTTTTAAGTGGCGATGCAAACGCGATGCAAGCGCGCCACAGCATCGATACGCTAAGAGTCATCGTGTGTAACCACTCTTAAAGGTGGAATATTTTCTTCCAACAAAAATAGAATTATCAATATCAGTTCTCAGATGCAGTTATCGCCTAACATATATACAAAAAAATCGCATTGAGGACTCCTCGTTTTTTGTCGGTTAAAAAATGTAAGTAAATATGCATTCCTTTTACAGCTATGCACAACATTTGATTAAGGCATATCAAAAAGAGCTTAATTTCCTATTTTAAAATGCGACTTAAAGGGAGGAAAGAACTTATTAAGTACAATTCTTAAAAGCAGTACAAAAGCTACTTATGAAGATATAGAGAGACAGAGCTCATATTTGACCACGTCTGGCATGCAAATTTATACTTATAGTAATTGAATTAATTGATTAGATTACAAATAATTTCATTTAGACATGGAGAAAACATCCTTAAAGTTCTAATTTTATTTATTGACATAGTCAATTAAGTTAATAACAAAAATTATGAAAGTGAATCAATTAAATAATATTATAATATCAGTAGTAATTTATACGTCAATGTTTATTCAAGAAATCGGTCACTGTGTAATAATTTTTTGTGTTTTTTAAACAAACTATTTGGTAACATTTTAATGTCGTTTGGTAGAGCATTATATATACATACCATTGTATTGATTTTTATAGTAGGACCGTCTAGGTACTATAGTCTAGGCTCTACTCTATGAGTAGAATCACTGGCTGAGTGAATATAGTTTTGTATTTAGAATGTGTTTGAAAAATGAAATAAGAAAGAATAGAACATCTTGAGAGTTCGAGATGTAACCTGAATCAGATAATATGTGAAAGAATACAATAAACCAAGTTTTGAAAATTATTTCAGTTTATATTTATAAAAGTACCTCTCTCTACGCATCCTAAGCTACGCCCCAGTTACAGTACATAACTTGGGTCTTTTCAAGGCGAGAGTGAATAGGCATTATTTAGGTGGGTATGCTCCATAGTCGACCTCACCGTCACTTTCCATCAGGTGAGACGGAGGTCAAATGCGCGCTTATATTTTATAAAAAAAAACAGTCTATTTGGTTCCCTTATTCGTCTACTATGGATATCTCTTCTTTTTTTTAAAGATATCTAGGTTTTGTTTAACAAACCAGGCGACTTCAAAAATATACATACACGGCGAGGGTAATATTCCCAAGTCTTTAAACAAGTGTGCACACGATTGAGTTGGTGAAACACCGGTCAGTGCCCGGACCCATTTTTTTGAGCTATGAACTATTTTTCACAAACAGTTGAGTTGCCCCAAACCAAAAGTCCATATCTAATCAGTGACGCAACGTAACCATGATAGACAGCCAAAACTGTGTGTGGTGATGACACATTTCGCAACCTCCTCGAAACGTATGCGTAGCGATGTAACTTGTTTTTTAATGCCTCCCCATATTGTGACTAGTTGCAGGCACTGTCTATTTCGAAACGCATTTTAACTTTAGTGAACAGCTATTCATAAACGTTTTATGACTCTAAGTCTACCTAATACATTATAGGTAGTACTTAATTGAAATATAAGTGCAAAAACGTATTTCAATTATAAATAATTCAAATGTTGTGCAGCCCTGGAGACTGGTGAATACTACAAGCGGAAATTTCCCTACTTCAAGACTTCTTAACACAATGCTTCAGCGCGTCCTGTCGATAAGCTTTTAACGAGTAGATTTAAAAGTGGAAACTTACACTCAAGTCAACATAGCGCGGTGTTTTAGATAGATCGTTATTATATGGAAACATATACATGTACGATATATATTATTAGTATTAGTGATGCAACGGAAGTGTCGTAACGGAATCAGAAACGGAAATGGATGTTTAAAATAAATCTTAGTGGAAACTAAATCTCTAAGAAGTAGTTCCAAACAAGGTCTCTGTTTCGTAAATACGCTTAACACAATATATTATTGTTAAAAACTTCCGTTATAAAAATTGCGGTAACAAAAACGGAAACAGAAGTGAAAAAACTTGCGGAACTTTCGCAGTTGCGGAAGGAGAAGCAGGTTCGGTTGTAACACTAATTGGTATCAATGCACTATGTGTATGGTCCGTGTTATTAATAGTATGTTATGAGACAATATCTTTGTGATTTAAAGCACCGAGTGGTACGGTACTGCAACTGTCATGGACAGGCGTGTCGCTTACCGCCAGGCTTGTTGGTTTAAAATTAAAATAAGAAAATATTCTTTGTTTGCACTCCCCTTTCCAGCTCTTAAATTTCTATCCGAATGTTGCATGGAAGAAATTGCTACTTAGCAACAACCGCCTGTTGTACATTGGCTTACTCTGTGATACTTACATTTGTCATTACAACATCGTTTCAAAATACGTAGATAAATGTCATCGTTTGGTTGAATTTGTTAAAATTTTTTACTAAGTATATTTACGTTAGACATAATGCTTATAATTCTCATGGTTTCTCCCCTAATTTGGGCAATAGTCATCGACTAATAAGGACTCTTCGATTTCACTCTTGTTTCCTTATCCATCTCCGCTGACTGTATTTGTTTGGCCGTCTTGTTTTCTCATTTTATTAACTGACTTCAAAAAAATGGAGGACGTTCTCAATCCTTTTTTTCGTACGTATGTTACTCGATTTATGAACCGATTTTGATGATACGTTTTCTGTTGGAAAGAAGGTAACCCAGTATTGGTACCATTTAATTTTGAAGAGAATATTCCACTTGTAAGGTTTGGAACTGGACGAAATTTTCCTTAGAACGAACTTTTGAGCTTTCTCGTTGAGTGACATACCTTACTCAAATTCGAAAAGTTCGTTGCTAGCTGATGACTTTATTTGTAAACAAATATAATCTCAGTAAAGAGTACTAAAAAACCGACCTCAAAAGTACGTGGAATTACGTCTATTTGCCAAGTTTTATTGAAATATCCCCTAGTTCGCCACTATACAGGACTTGACACTGGAGATAATAAAAATCGGTTCTCAGTACTCAAAGTATATTGAGAGAAAAACGCCTTGAATTGGAGAATAGCAAAACCAACCATTAAAATAATTGCTCCTTAAGTATAATTTAGGCGCTATTTATATCATCCCTTAGAGGTGGATTATTTTCTTCAAAATGAAATGGAACCACTATGGAGGTACCCCCTTTCCAACAAAAAAGAATCATGAAAATCGGTTCACAAATACCGGAGTTATCGCGTAACATGAATGCAAAAATAAAAAACCTCCATTTTTTTTTCAATCGGCTAAAAAGAGAAAATTTATTACGAAGTTTAATTATTAATCATCACCGGTAAACGTAATTAATTTTAACCGTGATGATTTTATCCAGTTCTTAGATTTTACGCGATTGTTAGAGCGGTTACAGACGCGATGCAAGCGCGCGACTGCTTTACTGCGACTGCTTTACTGCGACTACTTTACTGCGACTGCATCACTGCGACTGCCGATTTACACACACTGAACACTCAAATATATTTTTATTTCATAGGAAAGCAAATTATTTAACTAAAATATGTATAAAATAACATCAAAAATTACATAATTATCTTCACAAGTAACTGACACAAACGAAGCGCATAGCGATAACCACGAGGTAACGAATAAAAATAACAGATGAACTTTTCACAGATTTTTCCTTTGTTTATAATTTTCGCCTTTTGTTTATCAGCTTTTTAATAGTCATCACGCTACATTCCATACTTGCCGAAACCGTGCAATTGTGCTAACATTTCTCTTCCCCTAAAAGATGGGGTAAGTCCATTGACTTACAAATAAATGGACGACGGGTCTACTACAAAAACCACGAAAAGAATGTCCCAAGTCAACCTATTCGAAATTTAAATTGTAATGTCATCGCAGTATCGCGCTGTCCGTAGAACAAATGAAGACTAAAGCGGAGTGTCGCGCTCTGTATACGATTTTAGCGCCTTAAAAGTGCGGACACTTTTTAGCGCGGACCCGACGTCCATATAATTGTAAGTCAATGGGTAAGTCCTTTTTTTTCCAACCCATAAGGGTAAAATGAACAGACGAATAGTCATCGTTAAAGGCAATTATAGGTAATTTTATTTTTTTCCATTTTCTAAGATTTTCATCCTTTTGGATTTGGAGCGTCGTAGCGACATCTCATTACAATCGTTTGAACTAATTTGTTTGCTGTTTTATCGATTGAGACTTTAGCGCCATGGGGTAAGTATCCTAATATTACAAATTTACTTTAGTACATATTTAAAAATATAGATGGCGACATTTGGATAAAATAAAATAAAAAATATATATTATATATCGAAAATTTAATATACCGGGTGGAAATTTGTAATGCCGCCTGGAGGGAAAGTACTCTAAATACTGGAGATAGAAATTTTTACTTAAAGGAAACATTTTTTTTATTTTGTAACAAGTCAATGTTTTAACAGAAATGAAACTGAATTCATAAATTTTCGAAAATTTCTAGCAACACGCGGGAATCAACCCGGCTTTATCTGAAAAAATGCACCCTGCACTTTTATTGCATCGATCGATAGGGTTAATTATAAAAATAAAATCTCTCACAAAATTGGTTAACACGTTCATCGCCGTGGTGGGTCAAAATGACCGGATTGTCATCTACCTATTGGGGTTATGGGGGGTTAAAATGACCTGCACGACGCGCCTAACTTTACAATGCCCGTTCACGCCGCATATGGTAAACGCCACGTATTTAGCCATATAACATGAGCGGCGTGGCCCTGAGGAACTGCTATTGCCACTTGGTTTTTAGGATTTTTGATGGCATACACACTTTTCTCGACTAAGAGAAAAACATACATTATATTTCGAATAAAAAAAATACTTTAATTGCTAATTGGATTTAAAAGTTACAAACTAAACAAAATCTCAAATGAAAGACGTACGTAAACTTTAGGTAATCATCGATCGAACATTATGTGTCATACTCTGCCCGGCTTTGTGACCGGGTTGAAATGCCCGGCACTAAATATAATTTCAAACTAGACCCAAATAACTAAATAATAATCATAAACTAATATAATACTAATATAATAATAATAAACTGTGGCAGCATATTCGTGTCGATAGGAGATAACCATTATCGACACGTTTCTGCCACAACGCAAATCAAGAATATTTAGATTATATTACATTGTTCGAGTCACGCACTTTTAGGTATATAAGTTAGCACTATACATTATTAAATCAGTCACTAAACATCTACGACTCATGTTTTATTTTATACCATGTAACATATGGTAAA